>NC_074665.1:9052787-9060287 GCF_029448725.1 Salvelinus fontinalis | reverse complement strand
TCGGACCCAGAATCGGGAAAGGGTTAAGAATAGGTGTGGGCTGTTCACCCAGGTCAGGAGTCAGTTCCTGGTCCAGAGTTCTACAGCGATAGTTATGGAGGTTAAGGTTAAGGTTAAGGTTAAGGTTAGGGTTAAGGTTAGGGTTAAGGTTAGGGTTAAGGTTATGGTTAAGGTTAGGGTTAAGGTTAGGGTTAAGGTTAGGGTTAAGGTTAAGGTTAAGGTTAAGGTTAAGGTTAAGTTTAGGGTTAGGGTTAAGGTTAGGGTTAGCGTTAAGGATAAGGTTAAGGTTAGGGTTAAGGTTAGGGTTAAGGTTAGGGTTAAGGTTAGGGTTAAGGTTAAGGTTAAGGTTATGGTTAAGGTTAAGGTTAGGGTTAAGGTTAAGGTTAAGGTTAAGGTTAAGGTTAAGTTTAGGGTTAGGGTTAAGGTTAAGGTTAGGGTTAAGGATAAGGTTAGGGTTAAGGTTAGGGTTAAGGTTAGGGTTAAGGTTAGGGTTAAGGTTAAGGTTAAGGTTAAGGTTAAGGTTAAGTTTAGGGTTAGGGTTAAGGTTAGGGTTAGCGTTAAGGATAAGGTTAAGGTTAGGGTTAAGGTTAGGGTTAAGGTTAGGGTTAAGGTTAGGGTTAAGGTTAAGGTTAAGGTTATGGTTAAGGTTAAGGTTAGGGTTAAGGTTAAGGTTAAGGTTAAGGTTAAGGTTAAGGTTAAGTTTAGGGTTAGGGTTAAGGTTAAGGTTAGGGTTAAGGATAAGGTTAGGGTTAAGGTTAGGGTTAAGGTTGAGGTTAAGGTTAAGGTTACGGTTAAGGTTAAGGTTAAAGTTATGGAGGTTAAGGTTAGGGTTAAGGTTAGGGTAAGGTTAGGGTTAGGGTTAGGGTTAAGGTTAGGGTTAAGGTTAGGGTTAGGGTTAGGGTTAGGGTTAAGGTTAGGGTTAAGGTTAGGGTTAAGGTTAAGGTTAAGGTTAAGGTTAGGGTTAAGGTTAGGGTTAAGGTTAGGGTTAAGGTTAAGGTTAGGGTTAAGGTTAGGGTTAAGGTTAAGGTTAAGGTTAAGGTTAAGGTTAGGGTTAGGGTTAAGGTTAGGGTTAAGGATAAGGTTAGGGTTAAGGTTAGGGTTAAGGTTGAGGTTAAGGTTAAGGTTACGGTTAAGGTTAAGGTTAAAGTTATGGAGGTTAAGGTTAGGGTTAAGGTTATGGAGGTTAAGGTTATGGAGGTTAAGGTTAAGGTTAAGGTTATGGAGGTTAAGGTTAAGGTTAAGGTTAGGGTTAAGGTTAGGGTTAGGGTTAGGGTTAGGGTTAGGGTTAAGGTTAGGGTTAAGGTTAGGGTTAGGGTTAGGGTTAGGGTTAAGGTTAGGGTTAAGGTTAGGGTTAAGGTTAGGGTTAAGGTTAGGGTTAAGGTTAGGGTTAGGGTTAGGGTTAAGGTTAGGTTTAGGGTTAGGGTTAGGGTTAGGGTTAGGGTTAAGGTTAAGGTTAAAGTTATGGAGGTTAAGGTTAGGGTTAAGGTTATGGAGGTTAAGGTTATCGAGGTTAAGGTTAAGGTTAAGGTTAGGGTTAAGGTTAGGGTTAAGGTTATGGAGGTTAAGGTTAGGGTTAAGGTTAGGGTTAAGGTTATGGAGGTTAAGGTTAAGGTTAAGGTTAAGGTTAGGGTTAAGGTTTTACCACAGATTATTTGACCAGCGATTATTTGACCAGACTCAAAACATTTTCCTTTCTTTGTCTTCCTCCAAATGTTTGGATACTACTGGTACATTGAACAGGTTTAGTTAATAGTATTACATTATAGGACAGTGTTGTTCAAATTCAATGCATGTATGCAAGATGGCTCCAACAGAGATGGTCACCTCGCTTCTAGTTCTCAGGAAGCTATGCAGTATATTTTTTTTTTCTGTATTAATTCTTACACTGTTACCCAAGAAAATGTTAAGTGTTATTACATACAGCCGGAAAGAACTATTGGATATCAGAGCGACGTCAATTTACCAACATTACGACCAGGAATATTGGATCTAATCCCAGAGGCCAATCCAGAACAACGTCGCCTCTAGACGAGGTAGACGGAGCGGCTTCCTGGTCAGACTTCGAAGGCGTGCACACCACCCACCCCTTCCGAGTATATTACTCGCCAATGTCCAGTCTCTAGACAACAAGGTAGACGACATTAGGGCAATGTCCAGTCTCTAGACAACAAGGTAGACGACATTAGGGCAATGTCCAGTCTCTAGACAACAAGGTAGACGACATTAGGGCAAGGGTTGCTTTCCAGAGAGACATCAGAGATTGTAACATTCTATGTTTCACGGAAACATGGCTCTCTCGGGATATGTTGTCGGAGTCGGTACAGCCACCGGGATATTTCATGCGTTGCGCCGACAGAAATAAACATCTCTCTGGGAAGAAGAAGGACTGGGGTGTATGCTTCATCATTTTTATTTGATTTACTTATTTATTTTACCTTTATTTTAAAATAAATTCTTATTTTCAATGACGGCCTAGGAACCGTGGGTTTCTGTTCAGCGGCGGAACGACAGATGTTTACCTCGTCAGCTCAGGGATTCGATCTTGCAACTTTTCGGTTACAAGTCCAACGCGCTAACCACTAGGCAACATGCTGCCACATTAACGACTCATGGTGTAATCGTGACAACATACAAGAACTCAAGTCCTTTTCTTCACCTGACCTAGAATTCCTTACAATCAAATGCCGACCATATTATCTCCCAAGAGAATTCTAATCGGTGATTGTCACAGCCGTGTATATCCGGTGTATAACAATGATTTATACTCTGATTCGATGAGTGACTTTATAATGAAGTGCATTGGAGATGTTGTACCCACTGTGACTATTAAAACCTACCTTTAACCAGAAACCGTGGATAGATGGCTGCATTTTGCAGAACTGAAAGTGCGAACCACCGCATTTAACCATGGAAAGAGGTCTGGAAATATGGCCGAATATTAACAGTGTATTTATTCCCTCCGTGAGGCAATCAAACAAGCTAAATGTTGGTAGAGGTACAAAGTGGAGTCGCAAATCAACAGCTCAGACACTAGTTGAATGTGGCAGGGTTTACAATTCAACAGCTCAGACACTAGTTGTATGTGGCAGGGTTTACAATTCAACAGCTCAGACACTAGTTGTATGTGGCAGGGTTTACAATTCAACAGCTCAGACACTAGTTGTATGTGGCAGGGTTTACAATTCAACATCTCAGACACTAGTTGTATGTGGCAGGGTTTACAATTCAACAGCTCAGACACTAGTTGTATGTGGCAGGGTTTACAATTCAACAGCTCAGGACTGCGGTCCCCCCCTCTCCTTCTCTGTGGCCGACGTGAGTAAGACATTTAAACATGTTAGCCCTCGCAAGGCTGCCGGCCTAGATGGTATCCCTAGCCGTGTTCTCAGAGCACGCGCAGACCAGCTGACTGGTATGTTTAAGGACAAATTCAATCTCTCCCTATCCCAGTCAGCTGTCCCCACATGGTTCAAGTTGGCCACCATTGTCCCTGTACCCAAAAAGGCATAGATAACTGAACTAAATGACTATCGCTCCGTAGCACTCACTTCTGTCATCATGAAGTGCTTTGAGAGACTAGTCAAGGATCATATCACCTCCACCTTACCTGCCAACTTAGACCCACTACAATTTGCATACCGCCCCAACAGGTCCACAGACGATGCAATCGCCATCACACTGCACACTGCCCCATCCCATCTGGACAAGAGGGATACCTATGTAAGAATGCTGTTCGTTTTCTACAGCTCAGCATTCAACACCATAGTACCCTCCAAGCTCATCACTAAGCTTGAGTCCCTGGGTCTCAACCCCGCCCTGTGCAATTGGGTCTTGGACTTTCTGATGGGCCACCCCCAGGTGGTGAAGGTAGGAAACAACATCTCCACCCCGCTGATCCTCAACACTGGGGCTACATAAGGGTGCGTGCTCAGTCCCCTCCTGTACGCCCTGTTCACTCATGACCGCGTGGCCATGCATGACTCCAACTCAATCATTCCGTTTGCAGACGACACAACAGTTTTGGGCTTGATTAATATTTTTCTAGTTCGCCTCTTCAAGAATATATTTACATGTGTCTCACCTGACAACATGAGGTTGGCGCCTGAAACTGATTATTTGAATCTACAGTAGGCATAAGCTATTACTGTAGAGAAATACAGTAAGAGTCATTTTTACATGCTTCCAATTACAGTTAATCACAGTATTCTTCAGCATTTTACCCATAATCCTACCATGACCAGAAATCTGCTCCTTTTATTCTCTGTCCACAACGCACTAGACAACAGCTTTGATAGCCTTTAGCCGTGCCCTCATCCTACTCCTCTGTTCCTCGGGTGTTGTGGAGGATAAACCAGGCCCTGCGTGTCACCAGGCGCTCTCATTTGTTGACTTCTGTAACCATAAAAGCTTTGGTTTCATGCATGTTAACATCAGAAGCCTCCTGCCTAAGTTTGTTTTACTCACTTCTTTTGCACACTCCGCCAACCCTGATGACCTTGCCGTGTCTGAATCCTGGCTTAGGAAGGCCACCAACCCCAACTACAACATTTTCCATCAGACAGTACTGCCAAAGGGGGAGGAGTTGCAATCTACTGCAGAGATAGCCTGCAAAGTTCTGTCATACTTTCCAGGTCTATGCCCAAACAATTTGAGCTTTTAATTAAAAAAAACAATCTCTCCAGAAATAAGTCTTTCACTGTTGCCGCCTGTTATAGACCCTCCTCAGCTCCCAGCTGTGCCCTGGACACCATATGGGAATTAATTTCCCTCCATCTATCTTCGGAGTTCGTTCTGTTAGGTGACCTAAACTGCAGAGATAGGGCTGGCACTCTAGACCCAAACTGTTACAGACCTAAATCCATCCTGCCCTGCCTTTCTAACCTGTCTAGGATGAGGGTGCCGCTAGCGGCACTCCCCCCCCACCCCCACTGAAAAGGCAGAGCCGCGAAATTCAAAAAAAATATATTTTTTAAATATTTAACTTTCACACATTAAAGTCCAATACAGCTAATGAAAGACACAGATCTTGTGAATCCAGCCAACATGTCCGATTTTTTAAATGTTTTACAGGGAAGACACAATATGTAAAGATGTAAATCTATTAGCTAAAAACACATTAGCATAATCCACCATTTTTCTTTGTCCACCAACAACAGTAGCTATCACTAATTCGACTAAACTAAGATATTTATAGCCCCTAACCAAGAAAAAAACTCATCAGATGACAGTCTGATAACATACTTATGGTATGGGATAGGTTTTGTTAGAAAAATGTGCATATTTCAGGTAGATGGCATAGGTTACAATTGCACCCACCGTCACAAATGGACTAGAAAAACTACTTAGAGCAACGTGTTTACCTACTTACTAATCATCAAACATTTCGTAAAAATACACAGCATACACTAATCGAAAGACACAGATCCTGTGAATACAGACAATATTTCAGATTTTCTAAGTGTCTTACAACGAAAACACAATAAATCGTTATATTAGCATAGCACATGTGCAAACATTACCCCAGCATTAATTCTAGCCAAAGTGAGCGATAACGTAAACATCGCCAAAATATATTATTTTTTTCACTAACCTTCTCAGAATTCTTCAGATGACACCCCTGTAACATCACATTACAACATGCATATACAGTTTGTTCGAAAATGTGCATATTTAGCCACCAAAATCATGGTTAGACAATGGGGAAAGTAGCCCAGCTGGTGAGAAAATGTCCGTGCGCCATATTAGACAGTGATCTACTCGTATACATAAATACTCATAAACGTGACTAAAAAATATAGGGTGGACAGCGATTGATAGACAATTTAATTCTTAATACAATCGCGGAATTACATTTTTTAAATTATCCTTACTTTTCAATACAGTTTGCGCCAAGCGAAGCTACGTCAAAAAACATGGCGTCCTAAGCCACTAACATTTTTCGACAGAAACACGATTTATCATAATAAAAATTTCCTACTTTGAGCTGTTCTTCCATCAGTATCTTGGGCAAAGGATCCTTTCTTGGGTCTAATCGTCTTTTGGTGGAAAGCTGTCCTCTTGCCATGTGGAAATGCCAACTGCGTTCAGCATGAACTGGAAGCGTGCCCAGCAATTCACAGCGTTTCAGAAATAAATGTCCCAAAATTGCACTAAACGGATATAAATTGCTATAAAACGCTTTAAATTAACTACCTTATGATGTTTTTAACTCCTATAACGAGTCTTAACATGACCGGAGAAAGATTACTCCCAACACTAATGCTTGGAACAGGTGCGGGTCGGTGTCCTCCAGGCGCATGACGCAG
The DNA here is from genome assembly GCF_029448725.1 of Salvelinus fontinalis. Taxonomy (NCBI): domain Eukaryota; kingdom Metazoa; phylum Chordata; class Actinopteri; order Salmoniformes; family Salmonidae; genus Salvelinus; species Salvelinus fontinalis. Next base: position 9,053,982 of record NC_074665.1, on the reverse strand, counting down.
CTCCAAAAGAGTGACTAGCTACAGGGTTTTTTAATTTATAGTGCCTGTGAACGCGCAATCGACCCCATTCAAATCGTCATCACGTAAAGGCATCCAGGGGAAGATGTAAGCAGTGTCCGTATACTCATAGGAATAACATTGGCTTTAAAACTGACTCCAGAACAGTGGCCAAAATTTCTGAAATCTGACTCCATGTCAGGGAAATTGCTGTAGAATGGGTTCTGTTCCACTTAGAGACAAAATTTCAACTCCTATAGAAACTATAGACTGTTTTCTATCCAATAATAATAATAATATGCATATTGTACGATCAAGAATTTTGTAGGAAGCCGTTTCAAAACTTACACGATTACCATAAATAGTGACAACAGCGCCCCCAGCCTCAACAGGCTAAAGTCTTCGAAAGCCAAGTTAACAAACAGATCACTGACCATTTCGAATCCCACCGTATCTTCTCCGCTGTGAAATCCGGTTTCCGAGCTGGTCACAGGTGCACCTCAGCCACGCTCAAGGTACTAAACGATATCATAACCACCATCGATAAAAGACAGTATTGTGCAGGCTTCTTCATCGACCTGGCCAAGGCTTTCGACTCTGTCAATCACCACATTCTTATCGGCAGATTAAACAGCGTTTGTTTCTCAAATGACTGCCTCGCCTGGTTCCACAACTACTTCTCAGATAGCGTTCAGTGTGTCAAATCGGAGGGCTTGTTGTCCGGACCTCTGGCAGTCTCTATGGGGGTGCCACAGGGTTCAATTCTCGGGCCGACTCTTTTCTCTGTGTACATCAGTGATGTCGCTCTTGCTGCGGGTGATTCCCTGATCCACCTCTATGTAGACGACACCATTCTGTATACTTCTGGCCCTTCTTGGGATACTGTGTTAACAAACCTCCAATCGAGCTTCAATGCCATACAACACTCCTTCCGTGGCCTCCAACTGCTCTTAAACGCGAGTTAAACTAAATGCATGCTTTTCAACCGATCGATGCCCGCACCCACCCGCCCGACTAGCATCACTACTCTGGACGGTTCTGACTTAGAATATGTGGACAACTACCTAGGTGTCTGGCAGGACTGTAACCTCTCTTTTCCAGGATCAAATTAAACATCTCCAATCCTAAATTAAATCTAGATCCGGCTTCCTATTTCGCAACAAAGCCTCCTTCACTTATGCTGCTCAACATACCCCAG
>NC_074665.1:9042787-9047787 GCF_029448725.1 Salvelinus fontinalis | reverse complement strand
AAGAAGAAAGGCTTTTGAAAAAGTAACAATTTTTTTTCATAAAATTATACCGTTTTCTTAGCTAGCTAAGTTGTTTACCTGTTGCTAGGCAGTTGCTATGGACATTCCTGGAAGAAGCTAGCTAGCTAACAAGGAGTGTCTAGTTGGCAGAAGAGAAGAAGGGACAAAGAAGGGACAAAGTGGGACAAAATAAGGACAGAAGAAAAGGGAAAGGGGGGAAAGGGGACATTAAGGTGAAGCAGTCCTCTAAAGACACAAAAGACAATAATACAAGAAACAACACTTCTATTGCCTCTCCCTCTACGATACGCACTTCCGGGTTGGAGCGAGTAGTTGCATTCCGCTTTGCTCCACAGGTAGTATTACATTTCATTTCATTACAGTACAACAGTTTGATTTGTTTGATCTTAGCTGGCTACATAGCCGTCTTTGTATCCAAGATAATTGTGTAGTCTAGAGTAATTGTCGAGGTTACCTAGCCAGTTAGAGGTTACCTAGCCAGCTACACTTTCAAACAAAGTCAACAACGCAGCCACTGCTAGCTAGCCTATTTCACCAGCCAGCAGTACTATATCATTTTAGTCAATAAGATTTTTTGCAACGTAAGCTTAACTTTCTGAACATTCGAGACGTGTAGTCCACTTGTCATTCCAATCTCCTTTGCATTAGCGTAGCCTCTTCTGTAGCCTGTCAACTATGTGTCTGTCTATCCCTGTTCTCTCCTCTCTGCACAGACCATACAAACGCTTCACACCGCGTGGCCGCTGCTACTCTAACCTGGTGGTCCCAGCGCGCACGACCCACGTGGAGTTCCAGGTCTCAGGCAGCCTCTGGAACTGCCGATCTGCGGCCAACAAGGCAGAGTTCATCTCAGCCTATGCTTCCCTCCAGTCCCTCGACTTCTTGGCACTGACGGAAACATGGATTACCACTGATAACACTGCTACTCCTACTGCTCTCTCCTCGTCTGCCCACGGGTTCTCGCACACCCCGAGGGCTTCTGGTCAGCGGGGTGGTGGCACTGGGATCCTCATCTCTCCCAAGTGGACATTCTCTCTTTCTCCCCTGACCCATCTGTCTATCGCCTCCTTTGAATTCCATGCTGTCACAGTTACCAGCCCTTTCAAGCTTAACATCCTTATCATTTATCGCCCTCCAGGTTCCCTTGGAGAGTTCATCAATGAGCTTGACGCCCTGATAAGTTCCTTTCCTGAGGATGGCTCACCTCTCACAGTTCTGGGTGACTTTAACCTCCCCACGTCTACCTTTGACTCATTCCTCTCTGCCTCCTTCTTTCCACTCCTCTCCTCTTTTGACCTCACCCTCTCACCTTCCCCCCCTACTCACAAGGCAGGCAATACGCTTGACCTCATCTTTACTAGATGCTGTTCTTCCACTAATCTCATTGCAACTCCCCTCCAAGTCTCCGACCACTACCTTGTATCCTTTTCCCTCTCTCTCTCATCCAACACTTCCCACACTGCCCCTACTCGGATGGTATCGCGCCATCCCACCTTCGCTCTCTCTCCCCCGCTACTCTCTCCTCTTCCATCCTATCATCTCTTCCCTCTGCTCAAACCTTCTCCAACCTATCTCCTGATTCTGCCTCCTCAACCCTTCTCTCCTCCCTTTCTGCATCCTTTGACTCTCTATGTCCCCTATCCTCCAGGCCGGCTCGGTCCTCCCCTCCTGCTCCGTGGCTCGACGACTCATTGCGAGCTCACAGAACAGGGCTCCGGGCAGCCGAGCGGAAATGGAGGAAAACTCGCCTCCCTGCGGACCTGGCATCCTTTCACTCCCTCCTCTCTACATTCTCCTCTTCTGTCTCTGCTGCTAAAGCCAATTTCTACCACTCTAAATTCCAAGCATCTGCCTCTAACCCTAGGAAGCTCTTTGCCACCTTCTCCTCCCTCCTGAATCCTCCTCCCCCTCCTCCCCCCTCCTCCCTCTCTGCTGATGACTTCGTCAACCATTTTGAAAAAAAGGTCGACGACATCCGATCCTCGTTTGCTAAGTCAAACGACACCGCTGGTTCTGCTCACACTGCCCTACCCTGTGCTTTGACCTCTTTCTCCCCTCTCTCTCCAGATGAAATCTCGCGTCTTGTGACGGCCGGCCGCCCAACAACCTGCCCGCTTGACCCTATCCCCTCCTCTCTTCTCCAGACCATTTCCGGAGACCTTCTCCCTTACCTCACCTCGCTCATCAACTCATCCTTGACCGCTGGCTACGTCCCTTCCGTCTTCAAGAGAGCGAGAGTTGCACCCCTTCTGAAAAAACCTACACTCGATCCCTCCGATGTCAACAACTACAGACCAGTATCCCTTCTTTCTTTTCTCTCCAAAACTCTTGAACGTGCCGTCCTTGGCCAGCTCTCCTGCTATCTCTCTCAGAATGACCTTCTTGATCCAAATCAGTCAGGTTTCAAGACTAGTCATTCAACTGAGACTGCTCTTCTCTGTGTCACGGAGGCGCTCCGCACTGCTAAAGCTAACTCTCTCTCCTCTGCTCTCATCCTTCTAGACCTATCGGCTGCCTTTGATACTGTGAACCATCAGATCCTCCTCTCCACCCTCTCCGAGCTGGGCATCTCCGGCGCGGCCCACGCTTGGATTGCGTCCTACCTGACAGGTCGCTCCTACCAGGTGGCGTGGCGAGAATCTGTCTCCGCACCACGTGCTCTCACCACTGGTGTCCCCCGGGGCTCTGTTCTAGGCCCTCTCCTATTCTCGCTATACACCAAGTCACTTGGCTCTGTCATATCCTCACATGGTCTCTCCTATCATTGCTATGCAGACGACACACAATTAATCTTCTCCTTTCCCCCCTCTGATAACCAGGTGGTGAATCGCATCTCTGCATGTCTGGCAGACATATCAGTGTGGATGACGGATCACCACCTCAAGCTGAACCTCGGCAAGACGGAGCTGCTCTTCCTCCCGGGGAAGGACTGCCCGTTCCATGATCTCGCCATCACGGTTGACAACTCCATTGTGTCCTCCTCCCAGAGTGCTAAGAACCTTGGCGTGATCCTGGACAACACCCTGTCGTTCTCAACTAACATCAAGGCGGTGACCCGTTCCTGTAGGTTCATGCTCTACAACATTCGCAGAGTACGACCCTGCCTCACACAGGAAGCGGCGCAGGTCCTAATCCAGGCACTTGTCATCTCCCGTCTGGATTACTGCAACTCGCTGTTGGCTGGGCTCCCTGCCTGTGCCATTAAACCCCTACAACTCATCCAGAACGCCGCAGCCCGTCTGGTGTTCAACTTTCCCAAGTTCTCTCACGTCACCCCGCTCCTCCGCTCTCTCCACTGGCTTCCAGTTGAAGCTCTCATCCGCTACAAGACCATGGTGCTTGCCTACGGAGCTGTGAGGGGAACGGCACCTCCGTACCTTCAGGCTCTGATCAGGGCCTACACCCAAACAAGGGCACTGCGTTCATCCACCTCTGGCCTGCTCGCCTCCCTACCTCTGAGGAAGTACAGTTCCTGCTCAGCCCAGTCAAAACTGTTCGCTGCTCTGGCACCCCAATGGTGGAACAAACTCCCTCACGACGCCAGGTCAGCGGAGTCAATCACCACCTTCCAGAGACACCTGAAACCCCACCTCTTTAAGGAATACCTAGGATAGGATAAAGTAATCCTTCCAACCCCCCCCCCCCCTTAAAAGAGTTAGATGCACTATTGTAAAGTGGTTGTTCCAATGGATATCATAAGGTGAATGCACCAATTTGTAAGTCGCTCTGGATAAGAGCGTCTGCTAAATGACTTAAATGTAAATGTAAATGTAAATGTATATACAGGGAGTACCAGGTAATAACATGGCTATATACAGGGAGTACCAGGTAATAACATGGCTATATACAGGGAGTAGTATTGCGCAATAACATGGCTATATACAGGGAGTACCAGGTAATACATGGCTATATACAGGGAGTACCAGGTAATAACATGGCTATATACAGGGAGTACCAGGTAATAACATGGCTATATACAGGGAGTAGTATTGCGCAATAACATGGCTATATACAGGGAGTACCAGGTAATACATGGCTATATACAGGGAGTACCAGGTAATAACATGGCTATATACAGGGAGTACCAGGTAATAACATGGCTATATACAGGGAGTAGTATTGCGCAATAACATGGCTATATACAGGGAGTACCAGGTAATACATGGCTATATACAGGGAGTACCAGGTAATAACATGGCTATATACAGGGAGTACCAGGTAATAACATGGCTATATACAGGGAGTAGTATTGCGCAATAACATGGCTATATACAGGGAGTACCAGGTAATACATGGCTATATACAGGGAGTACCAGGTAATAACATGGCTATATACAGGGAGTACCAGGTAATAACATGGCTATATACAGGGAGTAGTATTGCGCAATAACATGGCTATATACAGGGAGTACCAGGTAATACATGGCTATATACAGGGAGTACCAGGTATTAACATGGCTATATACAGGGAGTACCAGGTAATAACATGGCTATATACAGGGAGTAGTATTGCGCAATAACATGGCTATATACAGGGAGTACCAGGTAATACATGGCTATATACAGGGAGTACCAGGTAATAACATGGCTATATACAGGGAGTACCAGGTAATAACATGGCTATATGCAGGGAGTAGTATTGCGCAATAACATGGCTATATACAGGGAGTACCAGGTAATACATGGCTATATACAAGGAGTACCAGTACTGAGGTGATGTGCAGGGGTACGGGGTAATAACATAGCTATATACAGGGAGTACCAGGTAATAACATGGCTATATACAGGGAGTACCAGGTAATAACATGGCTATATACAGGGAGTAGTATTGCGCAATAACATGGCTATATACAGGGAGTACCAGGTAATACCATGGCTATATACAAGGAGTACCAGTACTGAGGTGATGTGCAGGGGTACGGGGTAATAACATAGCTATATACAGGGAGTACCAGTACTGAGGTGATGAGCAGGGGTAC
>NC_074665.1:9035287-9037787 GCF_029448725.1 Salvelinus fontinalis | reverse complement strand
CTTGACATGTGTTTCAAACATGTATTGTCTCAGGGGAGGTGAAAACTTCTTTAATCAAGATATATTTGTTTCTTAGTTTTCATTATTGTTTGAAATTTTCTTCCCCTTTGACATTACAGAGTGTTTTGTGTAGATCGTTGACCGAAATGACAATTTAATCTATTTTAATCCACTTTGTAACACAACAAAATGTGGAACAGGGAAATGGGTGTAAATACTTTCTGTACCAGTTACGTAAAATGTTTTTTTTTTTTTACATGTGTATTATTTTATAAACAAAACAAAAACACAGAAACAACAAAATCATACAAGCATCAACTACATCACACCTGCCCTGATCCACTACCACACAGCTGCCCTGATCCACTACCACACGCCTGCATCTCTCAGAAATGGTTCCTTTCTGGTGTACAGGAAGATAAATGGTACCACCCTCATCAGCTAGGTCTCTGCCTGCTAACTCAGAGAATGTGGGATGCCTTGTGAGAACCTAACATCTCTAAATATCTCCACAAGGATAGTAAAACAAGGAAAATGGTCTCTGTGGGACATTTCACATGTCCCCATGAGGACAAAAGTATGTTTTAAATTTAGGGGTTGTAGGTTTAGGATTAGGGTTAAATTTAGGGTTAGAATTAGGGTTAAGGTAAGAGGTTAGGTTTAGGGTTAGGAGTTAGGTTTAGGGTTAGGGTTAGGGTAAGAGGTTAGGTTTAGGATTAGGAGTTAGGGTTAGGGTTAGGTTTAGGGTTAGGGTTAGGGTTAGGGTTAGGGGATTAGGTTTAGAGTTAGGGTTAGGGTTAGGGTTAGGTTTAGGGTTAGGGTTAGGGTTAGGGTTAGGGGGTTAGGTTTAGGAGTTAGGTTTAGGGTTAGGAGTTAGGTTTAGAGTTAGGAGTTAGGTTTAGGAGTTAGGTTTAGGGTTAGGAGTTAGGTTTAGAGTTAGGAGTTAGGTTTAGGGATAGGAGTTAGGTTTAGGAGTTAGGAGTTAGGTTTAGGGTTAGGAGTTAGGTTTAGGGTTAGGAGTTAGGTTTAGGAGTTAGGTTTAGGGTTAGGAGTTAGGTTTAGGGTTAGGTTTAGGGTTAGGAGTTAGGTTTAGGGTTAGGTTTAGGGTTAGGAGTTAGGTTTAGGGTTAGGGTTATGGTTAAGGTCGGGTTATGGTAAGGGTAAGGGTTAGGTTTAATTAACATAATTTTTTAAAATCCCCATAAAAATCACTCCGTTTAAGCTAGAGATATCGTTTTATTTGCATTGGATTTGTCTCAAACCCCTACATCTGCAGTGTCACACTTATGTAACACTTCTGCATGTGCCATGAAAGGTGACAGAGCTAGAGAGGTGTTTGTCAGACCATGAGACTTCCTGAAAATCGGTCTTCTCACAAAATGGTCTGTGGCGTCCGAACGGTTCGGACCATAAACTATTATAATTCCTCTATGGAAAGATGAGATCCCCCAGTACCAGTTGAACACGTGAATGGAGACTATTTAGTGCCAAAAATAAAGTCTTCTTTCTTATATCTCAGATATAGGATAGACAACTCAGAACAAACTTCGATTTTTTTGGGGGGGAGGCTATCTGTTGTTCCGTGTAGTGAATCTGTTACTCAATGCGTTTCTATGGGTTAATAGCAATAAGCTCAAATACATATTAGTCATTTGTCTGATAGTCAAAGTAGTCTAACCTCTAACCCTATAGTACTTGGTATTGGATAATTGTCTATTTGCCTCGTATATGTATTAATGTTTATCTAGGATCACTGTTTCAGATCCCTTATCTGCCGGTTTCAATGTTATGTGAGGGTTGTTTATAAGTTCTGTTATAGCTTGTCTTTCTATGCGGGTGATGTTGTTCTGTCTATCTGCCTGGGTGTGATAGTTGTGAAGGGTGTCTTGATCGGTTCTAATTAGATTCTTTACCCTCCTATCTGGGACAGTTTGGGTTCCCAGTTTCAAGGAAGGGTGAATGGTAAATTGACTTTTGTTTATTATCCATTTCAAACTTTGTTTTACAAAGTTTCCCATGCCAACAAAGGCCAAATACTGAAATTGTATTGAGAGAGAGAGAGAGAGAGAGAGAGAGAGAGAGAGAGAGAGAGAGAGAGAGAGAGAGAGAGAGAGAGAGAGAGAGAGAGAGAGAGAGAGAGAGAGAGAGAGAGAGAGAGAGAGAGAGAGAGAGAGAGAGAGAGAGAGAGGTCAATAAATTGGAAAGGAGAACGTGAAAGACAATAAAGAACTCACTACCACACAGACTTCCATTGGTTCAATGTAACTTCCTTGAAACCACGTGAAAACAACATTGATTCAACCAGTGGGTCGATTGAGGACAACCCAAAGCAGCTCAATAATTTAAACATGACAAGTATGGCAAGACATCCAACAACATGTCCTTCAATCTGTGGAGCTGACGAATGGTAATGAGCTTCAAAATAATGGAAAATATTAGTGACATGGTGGTAATATTAGTGACGTGGTGGTAATATTAGTGACATGGTGGTAATATTAGT
>NC_074665.1:8985287-9032787 GCF_029448725.1 Salvelinus fontinalis | reverse complement strand
CCTGTGTAACATGGTAATTAAACACACACAGTAATTTACCCAGATGGGGATGAGATCTCCACATTAATCCTTACGGGTCGCTGGGCACCCTTTTCTTGCCGCGCGTTAGAGTAGAGGACCATGAACAGATTACCGCAATCCTTATAGCTTTATCTCTGAGACGCATGCAGAGAACGGAGGTGGAAAGGTTGGCTTTAAATCACAGAGTCAATCATCTCGTCCATATGGGACAGCAGTGATTGGGATATCATTAAGACGGGTGTCGTTGAGAGTGAAGGGGTTGTATGAAGAGAACACAGAAACCCCCCTCCATCCCTTGTCCCACCAGAACTGGCCCCTAAAGGCTTTGCTTATAGTTATACATACCTGACTGGGTTGGACCTGATTAAGGGAGTATGGAGGTGGGGTGTGTGTGTGTGTGTGTGTGTGTGTGTGTGTGTGTGTGTGTGTGTGTGTGTGTGTGTGTGTGTGTGTGTGTGTGTGTGTGTGTGTAGAGGTTAACACCTGCTCTCAGAGTCACTCCTGGGATCCCCTGAATGATGTCACTTCCAGATCCACACCATGGTGACTTTGTACCTCAGTTAACTGGAGTAACTAACACCTACTACTGTAAAGTAACCTGCTGTGGCTGTACTTGTAGTTATTCAGGTCACTCCGCCGAGAGGCTGGCTGGTCCCATTTAATGTGACAGACTACAAGAGAAACGGAACCACTAACATCTAACGTTACTATAGTGACTTAGAACCACTAACACCTAATGTTACTAGAGTGACTTAGAACCACTAACACCAAATGTTACTACAGTGACTTAGAACGTTACTATAGTGACTTAGAACCACTAACACCTAATGTTACTATAGTGACTTAGAACCACTAACACCTAACGTTACTATAGTGACTTAGAACCACTAACATCTAACGTTACTATAGTGACTTAGAACCACTAACACCTAATGTTACTATAGTGACTTAGAACCACTAACACCTAACGTTACTAGAGTGACTTAGAACCACTAACACCTAACGTTACTATAGTGACTTAGAACCACTAACATCTAACGTTACTATAGTGACTTAGAACCACTAACACCTATCGTTACTATAGTGACTTAGAACCACTAACACCTACCGTTACTATAGTGACTTAGAACCACTAACACCTAATGTTACTATAGTGACTTAGAACCACTAACACCTAACGATACTATAGTGACATAGAACCACTAACACCTAACGTTACTATAGTGACTTAGAACCACTAACACCTACCGTTACTATAGTGACTTAGAACCACTAACACCTACCGTTACTATAGTGACTTAGAACCACTAACATCTAACGTTACTATAGTGACTTAGAACCACTAACACCTAACGTTACTATAGTGACTTAGAACCACTAACACCTACCGTTACTATAGTGACTTAGAACCACTAACACCTACCGTTACTATAGTGACTTAGAACCACTAACACCTAACGTTACTATATTGACTTAGAACCACTAACACCTAACGTTACTATAGTGACTTAGAACCACTAACACCTACCGTTACTATAGTGACTTAGAACCACTAACACCTAATGTTACTATAGTGACTTAGAACCACTAACACCTAATGTTACTATAGTGACTTAGAACCACTAACACCTAATGTTACTATAGTGACTTAGAACCACTAACACCAAATGTTACTATAGTGACTTAGAACCACTAACACCTAATGTTACTATAGTGACTTAGAACCACTAACACCTAATGTTACTATAGTGACTTAGAACCACTAACACCTAACGTTACTATAGTGACTTAGAACCACTAACACCAAATGTTACTATAGTGACTTAGAACCACTAACACCTAATGTTACTACAGTGACTTAGAACCACTAACACCAAATGTTACTACAGTGACTTAGAACGTTACTATAGTGACTTAGAACCACTAACACCTAACGTTACTATAGTGACTTAGAACCACTAACACCTAACGTTACTATAGTAACATAGAAAAAATAACACCTAACGTTACTAGAGTGACTTAGAACCACTAACACTTCACGTTACTATAGTGACTTGGAACCACTAACACCTAACGTTACTATAGTGACTTAGAACCACTAACACCTAACGTTACTATAGTGACTTAGAACCACTAACACTTCACGTTACTATAGTAACATAGAAAAAATAACACCTAACGTTACTATAGTAACATAGAAAAAATAACACCTAACGTTACTAGAGTGACTTAGAACCACTAACACCTAACGTTACTATAGTGACTTAGAACCACTAACACCTAATGTTACTATAGTGACTTAGAACCACTAACACCTAACGTTACTATAGTGACTTAGAACCACTAACACCTAACGTTACTATAGTAACATAGAAAAAATAACACCTAACGTTACTAGAGTGACTTAGAACCACTAACACTTCACGTTACTATAGTGACTTAGAACCACTAACACCTAACGTTACTATAGTGACTTAGAACCACTAACACCTAACGTTACTATAGTGACTTAGAACCACTAACATCTAACGTTACTATAGTGACTTAGAACCACTAACACCTAATGTTACTATAGTGACTTAGAACCACTAACACCTAACGTTACTATAGTGACTTAGAACCACTAACACCTATCGTTACTATAGTGACTTAGAACCACTAACACCTAATGTTACTACAGTGACTTAGAACCACTAACACCAAATGTTACTACAGTGACTTAGAACGTTACTATAGTGACTTAGAACCACTAACACCTAACGTTACTATAGTGACTTAGAACCACTAACACCTAACGTTACTATAGTAACATAGAAAAAATAACACCTAACGTTACTATAGTAACATAGAAAAAATAACACCTAACGTTACTATAGTAACATAGAAAAAATAACACCTAACGTTACTAGAGTGACTTAGAACCACTAACACCTAACGTTACTATAGTGACTTAGAACCACTAACACCTAATGTTACTATAGTGACTTAGAACCACTAACACCTAACGTTACTATAGTGACTTAGAACCACTAACACCTAACGTTACTATAGTAACATAGAAAAAATAACACCTAACGTTACTAGAGTGACTTAGAACCACTAACACTTCACGTTACTATAGTGACTTAGAACCACTAACACCTAACGTTACTATAGTGACTTAGAACCACTAACACCTAACGTTACTATAGTGACTTAGAACCACTAACATCTAACGTTACTATAGTGACTTAGAACCACTAACACCTAATGTTACTATAGTGACTTAGAACCACTAACACCTAACGTTACTATAGTGACTTAGAACCACTAACACCTAATGTTACTACAGTGACTTAGAACCACTAACGCCTAACGTTACTATAGTGACTTAGAACCACTAACACCTATCGTTACTATAGTGACTTAGAACCACTAACACCTAACGTTACTATAGTGACTTAGAACCACTAACACCTATCGTTACTATAGTGACTTAGAACCACTAACACCTCACGTTACTATAGTGACTTAGAACCACTAACACCTATCGTTACTATAGTGACTCAGAAACATTCACATTGTAAGTCTACAGATCTTGACACTGAATACAGACTTGGTTAAATGACAAGAAAGTCTGAGGCCTTTTTGGCCCAATATGCTGAGACATAAAGATTGGTTCTGCCTGACTCATTTAAAATCATTCATCCCAATTAAAACATCTGTGGCTTTGTCCTTGCAAGAGGGGTTATATAACTGAACTGTCATTACCTCCTCAGCATCTGCTTATCAAGAAAATACATTATATATACAAAAGTATGTGGACACCCTTTCAAATTAGTGGATTTTGCTATTCTAGCTACACCCGCTGCTGACAGGTGTATAAAATCAGGCACACAGACATGTAATCTCCATAGACAAACATTGGCAGTAGAATGACCCGTACTGAAGAGCTCAGTGACTTTCAACGTGGCACAGTCATAAGACGCCACCTTTCCAACAAGTCAGTTCGTCAAATGTCTGCCCTGTTGGAGCTGCCCCGGTCAACTGTAAATGCTGTTATTGTGAAGAGGAAAGTCTAGGAGCAACAACGGCTCAGTCGAAGTGGTAGGCCACACAAGCTCACAGAACGGGACCGCCGAGTGCTGAAGCGCGTAGCGTGTAAAAATTGTCTGTCCTCAGTTGCAACACTCACTACCGAGTTCCAAACTGCCTCTGGAAGCAACGTCAGCACAATAACTGTTCAGCAGGAGCTTCATGAAATGGGTTTCCATGGCCGAGCATCTGCACACAAGCCTAAGATCATCATGCTAAATGCCAAGCATCGTCTGGAGTGGTGTAAAGCTTGCCGCCATTGGACTATGGAGCAGTGGAAACGCGTTCACTGGAATGATGAATCACGCTTCACCATCTGACACTCCGACAGACAAATCTGCATTTTGCGGATACCAGGAGAACACTACTTGACCAAATACATGGTGCCAACTGTAAAGTTTGGTGGAGGAGGAATAATGGTCTGGGGCTGTTTTTCATGGTTCGGGCCCCTTTAGTTCCAGTGAAGGGAAATCTTAACCCTACAGCATACAATGACATTCTAGACGATTTTGTGCTTCCAACTTTGTGGAAACAGTTTGGAGAAGGCCCTTTCCTGTTTCAGCATGACAGTGCCCCTGTGCACAAAGCGTGGCCCATACAGAAATGGTTTGTCGAGATCGGTGTGGAAGAACTTGACTGGCCTGCTTGGAGCCCTGACCTCAACCCCATCGAACACCTTTGGGATGAATTGGAATACCGACTGCGAGCCAGGACTAATTGCCCAAAATCAGTGCCCGACCTCACTAATGCTCTTGTGACTGAATGGAAGCAAGTCCCCACAGTAATGTTCCAACATCTAGTGGAAAGCCTTCCCTGAAGAGTTGGAGGCTGTTATAGCAGCAAAGGTGGGAGACCAACTCCTTATTAATGCCCGACATGAGATGTATGATGAACAGGTGTCCACATACTTTTGTCCATGTAGTGTAGGTTCTGGCTTCATACTCACCCTAAATTAGCATAATGCTAACGAGGCTGGCAGTATTGTCTACGTTCAATGGCAAAATGTATTTTTAAATCTGACAAAAACATTTTTTTAAATCCTATTTGGAAAATAAATGATTTAATTCTAATTCTTTCAGTGTATAATACCGTGATTCAACACTACCGCAGGTTATAGGCACTGTGGCTTTATAACCCAATGAGTTCCACCGTAATCCCGGCACGATTTTGACTTCTGTGTTATGCTATTGGATTCGTCTATTTTCTTCTGCATCCATTGGTACCAACCATTAGTCTGTGTGATTAACTGGGGCGGAGCTGGAGCCGTGTTTCCGGGACAAAGACAGATCCCGAAGGGGGCAGTGTCTTTCATACAAAAACGTCTCTAGTGTCCGAATGGTTTGAGCTACAAATTATTAACATCTATCTATGAAAAGCTGAGAACCTCACAAATACGCACCTGCAACATGTGTTGTCCTATGACACTCACAAGCTACACACGTTTCGTTAAAAAAGGAAAGGGGTTCTTCTACATAGAAGATCATAAGAAATCCCAGGACATAGTGTCTATCACACTGTAATAACCTCACGTAGTTGCTGTCACAAACTCAACACAGTTGTCACTGACTAGTTGGATATTAATTGAGAAAACATTTTCTCTACTCATCTAAATTCATGTTTATCCGTTTTTGTTTTTGTTTTGGTGGACAGTATTTTCTTTATTGACATTTGTCAATAAAACTCATGAATGCAAATTGTTTTGTGTTCTACTTGTAGCCCTGGTTGTCCTGAAAAGAAAATGTTAAAACACTCCATTGTGAGGCTACATATAAAGGCTGAACATGGAGATAAACGATAGTCAGATAAATGAAAATACATTTTTTTTTGCTGAAACCTTGGGACTGATAGGATTAAAGGCAATTTCTGATTGAGCTAACATACAGTATATAACATTTACCGGGAATGGGATTCCTGCAAATGCGATAGCATTGCCTTTAAAACCCACAATGACTATAACACGCGATCTGATAAATTCCCTGCCAGAGCTTGAGAAATGAAGACTTTCAAAATTACAGATCAGACATTTTATTAAATTGGTTGGTAACAGCGGAGAAAAGCAAATTACTTTACTTCTGCAGTATGATCGCAACGATTAGCATAGACACCAAATCAGAATCTATCCTACCACGATGATGTACTGCTAATCTACACCCATCACTGATGTGAAAATAGTTATTGATGTGAAAATACATTTTCTCCAACAGACCTGAGTGAACTTGAAGTTAATTACATGAGACTATTAGGCAGGGATTCAATGTAATCAGTGATATATATATTTACATATATATGTTATTATGTTATTTCTGATTCAGCCGACATATGCAGCATTTTAACAGAAATGCGATCTCCGCAAAAGCAGGAACAATGCCTTTATTAAAAGAGGTGGCGAGCAGACAAAGCGTGATTGGATTGAATGCCAGGTCTATGCACTTCCCTCTAGCATCTACACTGTGAATAAATACACTGTTTACATAATGCTCAATTACCTACTTTAGTCATCTCTGACAGGAATCAAGCTGTGGTTTCTCTGTTCTCTCTGTGTGACTGTTATAGCCAGCGTCTCGGTTCCTGAGAAAAAACACACATTGGTAATCTGCAATCAAGAATAAACAACAAGTAATTAACAGAACTGCATGAAGAGTGACTCGAAGCCAAGTTTGAATCTTGAGAAAACATTTTCTTTGATTTAGCCACATGTAAACAGAGCTGAGTGAACTTAGTGAAACTCCTACAGACTGCCCTTTAACATCTCTGTGTGAATAAATAATGTATTTACATAGGCTGAATGCCCAATTATCTACCTAGCTAGAGCTGACGGTATTCAGTAAATGGTTCTCCGTTCTCTCTGTCTGACTGTTACTGCCACAGCAAGAGAAAAAACATTGAAGTCTGTAATCAGAATCAACAACATGAAATTACTGAACAGTGACTTACAAGACCCTGCATGAAAGGTGGTTTGTACATTGTTATTACAGAGTGGCTGTTTTAATAAAAAAAAGAAACTTTTTGCTCCATTTACAGCCACATGTAAAAGGGGCAGATTCATACAGTACAAAGCAGAAAAAAGATACATCTGTGGCGTCTGAGTTCTTGTTGTATGTACGTGGGAACAATGCGATAACTTATTAAAAGAGACACTGGTCTCTTGCCTACCTAATTAGGTATTCCCACTCAACTTCTCTCTGTTCCCATGGACGGATGCTCCGTTGGTAGAGTTACCCACAGCACTGTTCCTGTTCGTCTACGGATTTCAGGAAATCCCAGTGAGGCTGTACAGCGGCTTCGCATTGAGTCTCCCCATGTTCCTGTTGTTTTGGGATTTTCTCTGTCTCCAAAAACACAACCTCGTTATTGATTGGGCCACAAGTTAAATCGTGGGTTGGAGTCCGTTCGGCCGTTTTCATTTGCCTCAAAGCAGCGCGGCCTTCCCCGAGACGGCCGAGACGGCCTCCTCAGGGCTTAAGTCAAGTCTCGGGTTTCTCTACCATCCCCACAGAATACCACGACCTCCTGGAGGTGTTCAGCAAGACACGGGCTACTTCTCTTCCTCCTCATGATTGCGCCATTGATCTCCTCCCATTCACAACACCACCTCGTGGTAGGTTATATTCTCTATCTGGGCCGGAGACCAAGGCCATGGAGGAGTACATAGAGGAGTCTCTGGCTACTTGGGCTGTCCGTCGGTCTGCTTCTCCTGCTGTTGCAGGGGGTTTCTTTGTGGAGAAGAAGGAGAAGACCCTGCATCCGTGCATTTACTACCGGGGTCTCAAGAATCGTTACCCTCCTACTACTCCTCTCCTTGGCTTTTGAACCTCTCCAGGGGGCCACCATTTTTCCCAAGCTGGACCTTCGGAATGCCTAACACCTGATTCGGATACGCGAGGGGGACGAGAGGAAGACAGCCAACAACACAGCCAGCGGACATAATGAGTACCAGGTCATGCCGTTTGGACTCACCAACGCCCCTGCTGTCTTCCAGGCTCTGGTAAACGACGTGCTCCGGGACATGCAAAACCAGTTTGTGTTCGAAAAACCTTGATGACATCCTGTTTTTTTCCCCGGTCTGCCCAAGAACATGTTCTGCATGTCAGACAGGTCCTTCAGCACCTCCTGGAGAACCAACTGTTTGTGGAGGCTGAGAAGTGTGAGTTCCACCACTCTACCATCTCCTTTCTGGGATATGTCATTGCTGAGGGAAATGTCCAGATGGATCCTGGAAAGGTAAAAGCAGTGGTGGATTGGCCTCAACCCACATCCAGGGTGCAGTTGCAACGTTTCCTAGGTTTTGCTAACTTCTACCGCCGTTTCATTTAGGGTTACAGCACCCTGGCGGCCCCACTCTCTGCACGCACCTCTCCCAAAGTACCGCTCACATAGTCTTCAGCTGTCGACAAAGCCTTTGTGGGCCTGAAGCATCGGTTCACCACAGCACCCATCCTCATCCATCCGGACCCGTCCCGTCAATTTGTGGTTGAGGCTGATGCTTCTGATGTTGGAGTGGGGGCCATCCTGTCCCAGCGATCTGCCCAGGACCAAAAGCTTCAAAAGCCTTCCTGTCCCATCAACTCAACTCCGCACAGCCAAGCTCCCTAATTCCAGGCAGGCCCGGTGGGCTCTTACTAGGTTCAATTTCACCATCTTTTACCGCCAAGGGTCCAAAAACGTGAACCCGGGGACTCTCTCCCATTTATACAGTTCCTCTGCCACTCCCTCTGAATCTGAGACCATCCTCCCTGCCTCTTCATTGGTGGCTTCTGTTTGGGGAATTTAGGCTCAGGTCCGCACGGCTCAGCGTCCCCAGTCGGGACCCTGGGGGGGGCCCGGCTAACCGTCCGTTTGTGCCTGATGCGGTCCGGTCTCAGGTCCTAGAATGGGCTCACTCTGCCAGGCTTACCTGTCATCCTGGTACTCGTCTGACCCTGGCTTTCCTCCGTCAACGCTTCTGGTGGCCTACCATGGTTCCTGATGTCTTGGCCTTCGTCGCCGCATGCATGGTATGCGCGCAAAGCAAGACTCGGCGCCATGCTCCGTCTGGCCTCTTGCAGCCACTTCCTGTCCCTCATCGCCTCATGTCCCATATTTCTCTGGATTGTCTCGGACCGGGGTTTCCAGTTCTCGTCCCAATTCTGGAAGGCGTTCTGCACTCTTATTGGGTCGTCAGCCCTTAGCCGTGGTATATTGGCCATATACCACAAACCCCTGAGGTGCCTTGTTGCTATTATAAACTGGTTACCAACGTAATTAGAGCAGAAAAATAAATGTTTTATCATTCCTGTGGTATACGGTCTTATATACCACGTCTGTCAGCCAATCAGCATTCAGGGCTTGAACCACCCAGCTTATAATTAATAATATACTATACATACATTATATATATATATATATATATATATATATATATATATATATATATATATATATATATATATATATAAATGCTTTTCCAACAGTCTTGAAGGAGTTCCCACATATGCTGAGCACTTGCTGGCTGCTTTTCCTTCACTCTGCCGGTCCATATATATATATACCATATTTTCTACATTGTAGAATAAAAGTGAAGACATTAAAACAATGAAATAACACATATGGAATCATGTAGTAACCATAAAAGTGTTAAACAAATCAAAATATATGTTATATTTGAGATTCTTCAAATAGCCACCATTTGCCTTGATGACAGCTTTGCACACTCTTGGCATTCTCTCCACCAGCTTCACCTGGAATGCTTTTCCAACAGTCTTGAAGGAGTTCCCACATTTGCTGAGCACTTGCTGGCTGCTTTTCCTTCCCTCTGCCGGTCCAACTCATCCCAAACCATCTCAATTTGGTGGAGGTCGGGGGATTGTGGAGGCCAGGTCATCTGATGCAGCACTCCAATCTCTCTTCTTCTTGGTTAAATAGCCCTTACACAGCCTGGATGTGTGTTGAGTCATTGTCCTGTTGAAAAACAAATAATAGTCCCACTAAGCGCAAATCAGATGGGATGGCGTATCGCTGCAGAATGTTGTGCTAGCCATGCTAGTTAAGTGTCACCAGCAAAACACCCCCACACCAGCAAAGCACCCCCACACCATAACACCTCCTCCTCTATGCTTTATGGTGGGAAAAGCACATGCAAAGATCATTCGTTTTGGCGAACACCAAACGTGTTTGCTTATTTTTTTCTTTAAGCAATGACTTTTTTCTGGCCACTCTTCCATAAAGCCCAGCTCTGTGAAGTGTACGGCTGAAAGTGGTCCTATGGAGAGATACTCCAATCTCCGCTGTGGAGCTATGCAACCTTCAGGGTTATATTCGTTCTCTGCCCTCTCTTGGGAGGTTTGTTGTTGTGCCATATTCTTTCAATTTTTTAATAATGGATTTCATGGTGCTCTGTGGGATGATCAAAGTTTCTGATATTTTTTTTATAACCCAACCCTGATCTGTACTTCTCCACAACTTTGCCCCTGTTTGGAGAGCTCCTTGGTCTTCATGGTGCCACTTGCTTGGTGGTGCCCCTTGCTTAGTGGTCTTGTAGACTCTGGGGCCTTTCAGAACAGGTGTATATACTGAGATCATGTGACAGATCATGTGACAATTAGATTAGATTAGATTGCACACAGATGGACTTTATTTAACTAATTATGTGACTTCTGGAGGTAATTGGTTGCACCAGATCTTATTTAGTGGCTTCATACCAAAGGGGGTGAATACATGTGCACCACATTTCTGTTTTTTTTTAAAGTAGTTTTGTTAAAACAAGTTATTTTTTTTCATTTCACTTCACCAATTTGGTCTATTCTGTGTCTGTCCATTACATGAAATCCATATAAAATCCATTTAAATTACAGGTTGTAAAAAAGAAAAGCTTTTTCAAGGCGCTGTACGTTGGATACAGACCCAGAGGCTGGTTAACCTCTTGTGTAGTTTTAACATTCTGTATACTCCTCTTGTCCATAGACTTTGCAGATGTATTTCTCACATGTGCAGCGCATAGTATTTGTTTACAGTCCTTCTTGAATTGAATTGGTCCACTGAATCCACTGAATTGGTCCACCCACACAGACAGCGTTGTGAAGAAGGCGCAGCAGCGCATCTTCAACCTCAGGAGACTGAAGAAATTCGGCTTGTCACCAAAAGCACTCACAAACTTCTACAGATGCACAATCGAGAGCATCCTGTCGGGCTGTATCACCGCCTGGTACAGCAACTGCTCCGCCCACAACCGTAAGGCTCTCCAGAGGGTAGTGAGGTCTGCACAACGCATCACCGGGGGCAAACTACCTGCCCTCCAGGACACCTACACCCCCCGATGTCACAGGAAGGCCATAAAGATCATCAAGGACAACAACCACCCAAGCCACTGCCTTGTTCACCCCGCTATCATCCAGAAGGCGAGGTCAGTACAGGTGCATCAAAGCAGGGACCGAGAGACTGAAAAACAGCTTCTATCTCAAGGCCATCAGACTGTTAAACAGCCATCACTAACATTTAGTGGCCGCTGCCAACATACTGACTCAACTCCAGCCACTTTAATAATGGGAATTGATGGAAATTATGTAAAAATGTACCACTAGCCACTTTAAACAATGCCACTTAATATAATGTTTACATACCCTACATTACTCATCTCATATGTATATGTATATACTGTACTCTATATCATCTACTGCATCTTGCCATCTTTATGTAATACATGTACCACTAGCCACTTTAAACTATGCCACTTTATGTTTGCATACCCTACAGTACTCATCTCATATGTATATACCGTACTCTATACCATCTAGTGCATCTTGCCTATGCCGTTCTGTACCACCACTCATTCATATATCTTTATGTACATATTCTTTATCCCTTTACACTTGTGTGTATAAGGTAGTAGTTGTGGAATTGTTAGGTTAGATTACTTGTTGGTTATTACTGCATTGTCGGAACTAGAAGCACAAGCATTTCGCTACACTCGCATTAACATCTGCTAAACATGTGTATGTGACAAATACAATTTGATTTGATTTGATTTCTTTGGGGGGCAGAATTGGTATCCCCTCCTCTTGCCTGCCCCAGCTGCAGCCTCAGGTGGATCAGGACAAGATTCAGCCCCCTGGACAGCTTTCAAGCGCTGCAGAGGCTGCTGTGCGGGGGAGGCACTCCCTTCTATAAATGTGTGGGGTTACAAGTGCCTTTCCCAGCTGCTCCAGGAACACTCTCCTCTTGTTCCGCTTATCAGGCATCCAGGTAGGTTTGATCTTGTTCCATATCACAAAGGCATTGTATGAGGACACATCAATGATGTTATGGAAGATGACCAGGGGCCAGCAGGCAGTCATCCTCCTGCAGCTGTAAGTTCCATTCACCTTCTCCAGGTTGTCCACGCTTCCTTTGTTGTGGTTGTAGTCCAGGATGACTGCTGGCTTCTTGTCCCCACAATCACTGATCTGAGCTGTTTTGTGCAGTGTCCTCAGGAGGACCACATTCTTCTTCCTCTTTGGGAGGTAAGAAACTAGAGTGGTGGTGTGGGCGAAGGCAAACTTTGACGAGAAGACCTCTCCCTCTTTGTTGTGAGGAGTGCAGCGGGGAGCTTGTTCTTTCTGACTGTGTCAACCACGGTGATCTTCCTCTTCAGGAGCTGCTGCCTGAGTTCAATCAATAGCACACATAATCTACATTTCTCATTGTGTGTGTGTGTGTGTGTGTGTGTGTGTGTGTGTGTGTGTGTGTGTGTGTGTGTGTGTGTGTGTGTGTGTGTGTGTGTGTGTGTGTGTGTGTGTGTGTGTGTGTGTGTGTGTGTGTGTGTGTGTGTGTGTGTGTGTGTGTGTGTGTGCGTGCGTGTAAATTATTTTATAACAGCCGGGTCAAAAATGGCCTTGGTGGTGTACGGCTTTCATGGAAATATGAACAAAGGTGGTGTCCCTTTTTCTAATGTTGGGGTCACTCTTGGAAAAGTCATCACATTTCAATTAGAAAAAATATCATATCAAGGGGTTTTTACTGCTGTTAAATCATTTTTGTCCCTTTAAACAACACAAGGGTTAAACACGTCCAATACCCACCCAGAGACTGGTGTAAAAAGTTGAATACAGACACAGATACAGACAGCAATGTGTTAGTAATCCCAATGTGTTGGTAATGTGTTAGTAATCCCAATGTGTTAGTAATCCCAATGTGTTAGTAATCCCAATGTGTTGGTAATCCCAATGTGTTGGTAATCCCAATGTGTTGGTAATCCCAATGTGTTAGTAATCCCAATGTGTTAGTAATCCCAATATGTTGGTAATCCCTATGTGGTGGTAATCCCAATGTGTTAGTAATCCCAATGTGTTAGTAATCCCAATATGTTGGTAATCCCTATGTGGTGGTAATCCCAATGTGTTAGTAATCCCAATGTGTTAGTAATCCCAATGTGTTAGTAATCCCAATGTGTTAGTAATCCCAATGTGTTAGTAATCCCAATGTGTTGGTAATCCCAATGTGTTAGTAATCCCAATATGTTAGTAATCCCAATATGTTGGTAATCCCTATGTGGTGGTAATCCCAATATGTTGGTAATCCCAATGTATTGGTAATCCCAATGTGTTGGTAATCCCAATGTGTTGGTAATCCCAGCGGGGCCCAAAGCGAGGAGTAAATATCTGTCTGTATCTCATTTAATGAAGGTGATCAGATCATTCTCAGTTCCAGCTCAGATCAATCTCTC
The DNA here is from genome assembly GCF_029448725.1 of Salvelinus fontinalis. Taxonomy (NCBI): domain Eukaryota; kingdom Metazoa; phylum Chordata; class Actinopteri; order Salmoniformes; family Salmonidae; genus Salvelinus; species Salvelinus fontinalis. The sequence continues at coordinate 9,019,016 of NC_074665.1, read as the reverse complement.
CTGCTGCATTATCCCTCTCCCACTCTCTCTCTTTCTCTCTCTTTCTTCTCCTCTTCTCTCTTTTTGTCTCTCTTCTCTCCCTCTCTCCCACTCTGTCTCTCTCTGCCTCTCTCTCTCTCTCGCTCTCTCTCCCACTCCAACTCCCCTCTCTCTCTCCCTTCCTCCCTCCCTCTCTCCATTCTGTCCCTGTACTGCACTGCTAAATTAATAATACCCACTCTTGTTTTCGTCAAGCTTTGGAATGTCTATCTCTCTGTCTGACGGGCCAATGTGGTTGTGCTTCTCCAATTTACCACCTGCTCTTTCTGTCTCTTTTTATCTCTCTCTCTCACTTGGTTCATCTAGAGAAGACGGAAGGCTTGTCGATTCCATCCTGTTCAAAGTGTCTTGACTCATCAGACGAAAGATCAATGGTCTAGCAGCTTGTTCTCACACACACACACACACACACACACACACACACACACACACACACACACACACACACACACACACACACACACACACACACACACACACACACACACACACACACACACACACACACACACACACACACACACACAGTCTTGTTGGGGAGACTGGGGGGATTTTTTTTTGAAAACATCTCCTAATCATTCATAACTTTTATGTCTGTAAATAAAATCTATGGATGCAAATATTGATTTTAACCTTAAAAGTCCGGCCATTACGTTTTCCTCCATGCCAGTGGAAAATTGTAAAAGTAGCTGGGGTCAAATGTAACACATAAAGTATTTACCAACATGATCCCTTCGAAAACATGAATGTTTATTAATGCTCATATTATCGTAGACATACAGGGCATTCGGAAAGTATTCACACCACTTGTTTTTCCCACATTTTGTTATTTTACAGCCTCATTCTAAAATGGAAGAAGATGTACGAAATCTCATCAATCTACACACAATACCCCATAATAATAATGAAGCAAAAAAAGGTTAAAAAAAATATATGTATTAAATAAATATTACATTTACATAAGTATTCAGACCCTTTATTCAGTAATTTGTTGAAGCACCTTTGGCAGTGATTACAGCCTCGAGTCTTTTTGGGTATGATGCTACAAGCTTGGCACACCTGTATTTGGGGAGTTTCTCCCATTTTTCTCTGCAGATCCTCTCAAGCTCTGTCAGGTTGGATGGGGAGTGTCGCTGCTCAGCTATTTTCAGGTCTCTCCAGAGATGTTCAATCGGGTTAAAGTCCGGGCTTTGGCTGGGCCACTCAAGGACATTCAGAGACTTGTCCCGAAGCCACTCCTGCATTGTCTTGGCTGTATGCTTAGGGTTGTTGTCCTGTTGGAAGGTGAACCTTCACCCCAGGCTGAGGTCCTGAGCGCTCTGGAGCAGGTTTTCTTCAAGGGTCTCTCTGTACTTTGCTCTGTTCATCTTTGCCTCGATCCTGACTATTGTCCCAGTCCCTGCACTGAAAAACATCCCCACAGCATGATGCAGCCACCACCATGCTACACCGTAGGGGTGGTGCCAGGTTTCCTCCAGACGTGACACTTGGCATTCAGGCCAAAGAATTCAATCTTGGTTTCATCAGACCAGAGAATCTTGTTTCTCATGGTCAGGGAGTCTTTAGGTTCCCTTTGGCAAACTTCAAGCGGGCTGTCATGTGCCTTTTACTGAGGGGCTTCCGTCTGGGAACTCTAGCATAAAGACCTGATTGGTGGAGTGCAGCAGAGATTGTTGTCCTTGTGTGTGTGTGTGTGTGTGTGTGTGTGTGTGTGTGTGTGTGTGTGTGTGTGTGTGTGTGTGTGTGTGTGTGTGTGTGTGTGTGTAACGTGTGTAACGTGTGTAACGTGTGTAACGTGTGTAACGTGTGTAACGTGTGTAACGTGTGTGTGTGTGAGGTGTAATGTGTGTGTCTGTGTGTGTAATGTGTGTGCAATGTGTGTGCAATGTTTGTGTATGCGTCTGTGTGTGCATGTGTGTGAGTTAGAGGTCGACCGATTATGATTTTTCGACGCCGATACCGATTATTGGAGGACCAAAAAAGGCCGATACCGATTATTGGAGGACCAAAAAAGCCGATACCGATTATTGGAGGACCAAAAAAATCCGATACCGATTATTGGAGGACCAAAAAAGCCGATACCGATCATTGGAGGATCAAAAAAAGCCGATACCGATTAATCGGCCGATTTAGTTATTTATTTATTTGTAATAATGACAATTACAACAATACTGAATGAACAATTTTATTTTAACTTAATATAATACAACAATCAAATCAATTTAGCCTCAAATAAATAATGAAAGATTTTCAATTTGGTTTAAATAATGCAAAAACAAAGTGTTGGAGAAGAAAGTAAAAGTGCAATATGTGCCATGTACAAAAGCTAACGTTTAAGTTCCTTGCTCAGAACATGAGAACACCTGAAAGCTGGTGGTTCCTTTTAACATGAGTCTTCAATATTCCCAGATAAGACGTTTTAGGTTTGAGTTATTATAGGAATTATAGGTCTATTTCTCTCTATTCCATTTGTATTTCATATACCTTTGACTATTTGATGTTCTTATAGGCACTTTAGTATTGCCAGTGTAACAGTATAGCTTCCGTCCCTCTCCTCGCCTCTACCTGGGCTCGAACCAGGAACACATCGACAACAGCCACCCTTAAAGCATCGTTACCCATCGCTCCACAAAAGCCGCAGCTGGCTTTTGCAGAGCAAGGGGAACAACTACTCCAAGTCTCAGAGCGAGTGACGTTTGAAACGCTATTAGCGTGCACCCCGCTAACTAGCTAGCCATTTCATATCGGTTACACCAGCCTAATCTCGGGAGTTGATAGGCTTGAAGTCATAAACAGCTCAATGCTTGAAGCATTGCGAAGAGCTGCTGGCAAACGCACGAAAGGGCTGTTTAAATGAATGCTTACAAGCCTGCTGCTACCTACCACCGATAATAACACGATAATAACACACTATACCAATAATAACACACACAAATATGAGCCTTAGGTCATTAATATGGTCAAATCCGGAAACTATAATTTCGAAAACACAACTTTTATTCTTTCAGTGAAATACGGAACCGTTCCGTATATTATCTAACGGGTGGCATCCATAAGTCTAAATATTCCTGTTACATTGCACAACCTTCAATGTTATGTCATAGTTAAGTAAAATTCTGGAAAATGAGTTCCCAACGAGCGGCCCAAACTGTTGCATATACCCTGACTCTGCGTGCAATGAACGCAAGAGAAGTGACAATATTGCCTGCTAACATGCATTTCTTTCATGTTATTTCTTCCACTAAATATGCAGGTTTAAAAATATATCCCTCTGTGTATTGATTTTAAGAAAGGCCTTGATGTTTATGTTTATGTACATTCGTGCAACGATTATGCTTTTTTTTCGCAAATGCGCTTTTGTTAAATCATTCCCCGTTTGGCGAAGTTGGCTGTCTTTGTTAGGAAGAAATAGTCTCCGCAGTATGCAACGAGCCAGGCGGCCCAAACTGCTGCATAAACCCTGACTCTGTTGCACAGAACGCAAGAGAAGTGACAAATTTTCCCCAGTTAAAAGAAATTTATGTTAGCAGGCAATATTAACTAAATATGCAGGTTTAAAAATATATACTTGTGTATTGCTTTTAAAGAAAGGCATTGATGCTTATGGTTAGGTACATTGGTGCAACGACAGTGCTAAATCATCACCCGTTTGGCGAAGTAGGCTGTGATTCGATGAGAAATTAACAGGCACCGCATTGATTATATGCAACGCAGTACAAGCTAGTTAAACTAGTAATATCATCAACCATGTGTAGTTAACTAGTGATTATGATTAATTGATTGTTTTTTATAAGATACGTTTAATGCTAGCTAGCACCTTAGCTTGGCTCCTTGCTGCACTCGCATAACAGGTAGTCAGCCTGCCACGCAGTCTCCTCGTGGAGTGCAATGTAATCGGCCATGATCGGTGTCCAAAAATGCCAATTACCGATTGTAATGAAAACTTTAAATTGGCCCTAATTAATCGGCCATTCCAAATAATCGGTCGACCTCTAGTGTGTGTGTGTCCATCTATCCATCTCTCTCCCTCACCTGTCTCTGCATCTCTCTCCCACTCCTCTCTGTCCATCTCTCTCCCTCTCTGTCCATCTCTCCCCCTCTCCTCTCTGTCCATCTCTCTCCCTCTCCTCTCTGTCCATCTCTCTCCCTCTCCTCTCTGTCCATCTCTCTCCCTCTCCTCTCTGTCCATCTCTCTCCCTCTCTGTCCATCTCTCTCCCTCTCCTCTCTGTCCATCTCTCTCCCTCTCCTCTCTGTCCATCTCTCTCCCTCTCCTCTCTGTCCATCTCTCTCCCTCTCATCTCTGTCCAACTCTCTCCCTCTCTGTCCATCTCTCTCCCTCTCCTCTTTGTCCATCTCTCTCCCTCTCCTCTCTGTCCATCTCTCTCCCTCTCCTCTCTGTCCATCTCTCTCCCTCTCCTCTCTGTCCATCTCTCTCCCTCTCCTCTCTGTCCATCTCTCTCCCTCTCCTCTCTGTCCATCTCTCTCCCTCTCCTCTCCGCCCATCTCTCCCTCTCCTCTCTGTCATCTCTCTCCCACTCCTCTTTGTCCATCTCTCTCCCTCTCCTCTCTGTCCATCTCTCTCCCACTCCTCTTTGTCCATCTCTCTCCCTCTCCTCTCTGTCCATCTCTCTCCCTCTCCTCTCTGTCCATCTCTCTCCCTCTCTGTCCATCTCTCCCTCTCCTCTCTGTCCATCTCTCCCTCTCCTCTCTGTCCATCTCTCCCTCTCCTCTCTGTCCATCTCTCCCTCTCCTCTCTGTCCTCTCTCTCCTTCTCCTCTCTGTCCATCTCTCTCCCTCTCCTCTCTGTCCATCTCTCTCTCTCCCTCTCCTCTCTGTCCATCTCTCTCCCTCCCCTCTCTGTCCATCTATCTCCCTCTCTGTCCATCTCTCCCTCTCCTCTCTGTCCATCTCTCTCCCTCTCCTCTCTGTCCATCTCTCCCTCTCCTCTCTGTCATCTCTCTCCTTCTCCTCTCTGTCCATCTCTCTCCCTCTCCTCTCTGTCCATCTCTCTCTCTCCCTCTCCTCTCTGTCCATCTCTCTCTCTCCCTCTCCTCTCTGTCCATCTCTCTCCCTCCCCTCTCTGTCCATCTCTCCCTCTCCTCTCTGTCCATCTCTCTCCCTCTCCTCTCTGTCCATCTCTCCCTCTCCTCTCTGTCCATCTCTCTCCCTCTCCTCTCTGTCCATCTCTCTCCCTCCCCTCTCTGTCCATCTTACTCCCTCTCTGTCCATCTCTCTCCCTCTCCTCTCTGTCCATCTCTCTCCCACTCCTCTTTGTCCATCTCTCTCCCTCTCCTCTCTGTCCATCTCTCTCCCTCTCCTCTCTGTCCATCTATCTCCCTCTCTGTCCATCTCTCCCTCTCCTCTCTGTCCATCTCTCCCTCTCCTCTCTGTCATCTCTCTCCCTCTCCTCTCTGTCCATCTCTCTCCCTCTCCTCTCTGTCCATCTCTCTCCCTCCCCTCTATGTCCATCTCTCTCGCTCTCCTCTCTGTCCATCTCTCTCCCTCTCCCTCTCTGTCCATCTCTCTCCCACTCCTCTCTGTCCATCTCTCTCCCTCTCTGTCCATCTCTCTCCCTCTCATCTCTGTCCATCTCTCTCCCTCTCATCTCTGTCCATCTTTCTCCCTCTCTGTCCATCTCTCTAACTCTCCTCTCTGTTCATCTCTCTACCTCTCCTCTCTGTCCATCTCTCTCCCTCTCTGTTCATCTCTCTCCCTCCCCTCTCTGTCCATATCTCTCCCTCTCCTCTCTGTCCATCTCTCTCACTATCATCTCTGTCCATCTCTCTCCCACTCCTCTTTGTCCATCTCTCTCCCTCTCCTCTCTGTCCATCTCTCTCCCACTCCTCTCTGTCCATCTCTCCCTCTCCTCTCTGTCCATCTCTCTCCCTCTCCTCTCTGTTCATCTCTCTCCCTCTCCTCTCTGTCCATCTCTCTCCCTCTCCTCTCTGTCCATCTCTCTCCCTCTCCTCTCTGTCCATCTCTCTCACTCTCATCTCTGTCCATCTCTCTCCTTCTCTGTCCATCTCTCTCCCTCTCCTCTCTGTCCATCTCTCTCCCTCTCCTCTCTGTCCATCTCTCTCCCTCTCTGTCCATCTCTCTCCCTCTCCTCTCTGTCCATCTCTCTCCCTCTCCTCTCTGTCCATCTCTCTCCCTCTCTGTCTATCTCTCTCCCTCTCCTTCTCTGTCCATCTCTCTCCCTCTCCTCTCTGTCATCTCTCTCCCTCTCCTCTCTGTCATCTCTCCCCCACTCCTCTTTGTCCATCTCTCTCCCTTTCCTCTCTGTCCATCTCTCTCCCTCTCCTCTCTGTCCATCTCTCTCCCTCTCCTCTCTGTCCATCTCTCTCCCTCTCCTCTCTGTCCATCTCTCTCCCTCTCTGTCGTTCTCTCTCCCTCTCTATCCATCTCTCTCCCTCTCCTCTCTGTCCATCTCTCTCCCTCTCCTCTCTGTCCATCTCTCTCCCTCTCCTTTCTGTCCATCTCTCTCCCTCTCCTCTCTGTCCATCTCTCTCCCTCTCCTCTCTGTCCATCTCTCTCCCTCTACTCTCTGTCCATCTCTCTCCCTCTCCTCTCTGTCCATCTCTCTCCCTCTCCTCTCTGTCCATCTCTCTCCCTCTCATCTCTGTCCATCTTTCTCCCTCTCTGTCCATCTCTCTAACTCTCCTCTCTGTTCATCTCTCTACCTCTCCTCTCTGTCCATCTCTCTCCCTCTCTGTTCATCTCTCTCCCTCCCCTCTCTGTCCATATCTCTCCCTCTCCTCTCTGTCCATCTCTCTCACTATCATCTCTGTCCATCTCTCTCCCACTCCTCTTTGTCCATCTCTCTCCCTCTCCTCTCTGTCCATCTCTCTCCCACTCCTCTCTGTCCATCTCTCCCTCTCCTCTCTGTCCATCTCTCTCCCTCTCCTCTCTGTTCATCTCTCTCCCTCTCCTCTCTGTCCATCTCTCTCCCTCTCCTCTCTGTCCATCTCTCTCCCTCTCCTCTCTGTCCATCTCTCTCACTCTCATCTCTGTCCATCTCTCTCCTTCTCTGTCCATCTCTCTCCCTCTCCTCTCTGTCCATCTCTCTCCCTCTCCTCTCTGTCCATCTCTCTCCCTCTCTGTCCATCTCTCTCCCTCTCCTCTCTGTCCATCTCTCTCCCTCTCCTCTCTGTCCATCTCTCTCCCTCTCTGTCTATCTCTCTCCCTCTCCTTCTCTGTCCATCTCTCTCCCTCTCCTCTCTGTCATCTCTCTCCCTCTCCTCTCTGTCATCTCTCCCCCACTCCTCTTTGTCCATCTCTCTCCCTTTCCTCTCTGTCCATCTCTCTCCCTCTCCTCTCTGTCCATCTCTCTCCCTCTCCTCTCTGTCCATCTCTCTCCCTCTCCTCTCTGTCCATCTCTCTCCCTCTCTGTCGTTCTCTCTCCCTCTCTATCCATCTCTCTCCCTCTCCTCTCTGTCCATCTCTCTCCCTCTCCTCTCTGTCCATCTCTCTCCCTCTCCTTTCTGTCCATCTCTCTCCCTCTCCTCTCTGTCCATCTCTCTCCCTCTCCTCTCTGTCCATCTCTCTCCCTCTACTCTCTGTCCATCTCTCTCCCTCTCCTCTCTGTCCATCTCTCTCCCTCTCCTCTCTGTCCCTCTCTCTCCCTCTCCTCTCTGTCCATCTCTCTCCCTCTCCTCTCTGTCCATCTCTCTCTCCCTCTCCTCTCTGTCCATCTCTCTCCCTCTCCTCTCTGTCCATCTCTCTCCCTCTCCTCTCTGTCCATCTCTCTCTCCCTCTCCTCTCTGTCCATCTCTCTCCCTCTCCTCTCTGTCCATCTCTCTCCCTCTCCTCTCTGTCAATCTCTCTCCCTCTCCTCTCTGTCCATCTCTCTCCCTCTCCTCTCTGTCCATCTCTCTCCCTCTCCTCTCTGTCCATCTCTCTCCCTCTCCTCTCTGTCCATCTCTCTCCCTCTCCTCTATGTCCATCTCTCTCCCTCTCCTCTCTGTCCATCTCTCTCCCTCTCTGTCCATCTCTCCCTCTCCTCTCTTTCCATCTCTCCCTCTCCTCTCTGTCCATCTCTCCCTCTCCTCTCTGTCCATCTCTCCCTCTCCTGTCTGTCATCTCTCTCCTTCTCCTCTCTGTCAATCTCTCTCCCTCTCCTCTCTGTCCATCTCTCTCCCTCTACTCTCTGTCCATCTCTCTCCCTCTCCTCTCTGTCCATCTCTCTCCCTCTCCTCCCTGTCCATCTCTCTCCCTCTCCTCTCTGTCCATCTATCTCCCTCTCTGTCCATCTCTACCTCTCCCCCTGTCCATCTCTCCCTCTCCTCTCTATCATCTCTCTCCCTCTCCTCTCTGTCCATCTCTCTCCCTCTCCTCTCTGTCCATCTCTCTCCCTCTCTGTCCATTTCTCTCCCTCTCCTCTCTGTCCATCTCTCTCCCTCTCCTCTCTGTCCATCTCTCTCCCTCCCCTCTATGTCCATCTCTCTCCCTCTCCTGTCTGTCCATCTCTCTCCCTCTCTTCTCTGTCCATCTCTCTCCCTCTCTGTCCATCTCTCTCCCTCTCATCTCTGTCCATCTCTCTTCCTCACATCTCTGTCCCTCTCTCTCCCTCTCTGTCCATCTCTCTATCTCTCCTCTCTGTTCATCTCTCTCCCTCTCCTCTCTGTACATCTCTCTCCCTCTCCTCTCTGTCCATCTCTCTCCCACTCCTCTCTGTCCATCTCTCTCCCTCTCCTCTCTGTCCATCTCTCTCCCTCTCCTCTCTGTCCATGTCTCTCCCACTCCTCTCTGTCCATCTCTCTCCCTCTCTGTTCATCTCTCTCCCTCTCCTCTCTGTCCATCTCTCTCCCTCTCCTCTCTGTCCATCTCTCTCCCTCTCCTCTCTGTTCATCTCTCTCCCTCTCCTCTCTGTTCATCTCTCTCCCTCTCCTCTCTGTCCATCTCTCTCCCTCTCCTCTCTGTCATCTCTCTCCCTCTCCTCTCTGTCCATCTCTCTCCCTCTCCTCTCTGTCCATCTCTCTCCCTCTCCTCTCTGTCCATCTCTCTCCCTCTCCTCTCTGTCCATCTCTATCCCTCTCCTCTCTGTCATCTCTCTCCCTCTCCTCCCTGTCCATCTCTCTCCCTCTCTGTCCATCTCTCCCCCTCTCCTCTCTGTCCATCTCTCTCCCTCTCCTCTCTGTCCATCTCTCTCCCTCTCCTCTCTGTCCATCTCTCTCCCTCTCCTCTCTGTCCATCTCTCTCCCTCTCTGTCCATCTCTCTCCCTCTCCTCTCTGTCCATCTCTCTCCCTCTCCTCTCTGTCCATCTCTCTCCCTCTCCTCTCTGTCCATCTCTCTCCCTCTCATCTCTGTCCATCTCTCTCCCTCTCTGTCCATCTCTCTCCCTCTCCTCTTTGTCCATCTCTCTCCCTCTCCTCTCTGTCCATCTCTCTCCCTCTCCTCTCTGTCCATCTCTCTCCCTCTCCTCTCTGTCCATCTCTCTCCCTCTCCTCTCTGTCCATCTCTCTCCCTCTCCTCTCTGTCCATCTCTCTCCCTCTCCTCTCCGCCCATCTCTCCCTCTCCTCTCTGTCATCTCTCTCCCACTCCTCTTTGTCCATCTCTCTCCCTCTCCTCTCTGTCCATCTCTCTCCCACTCCTCTTTGTCCATCTCTCTCCCTCTCCTCTCTGTCCATCTCTCTCCCTCTCCTCTCTGTCCATCTCTCTCCCTCTCTGTCCATCTCTCCCTCTCCTCTCTGTCCATCTCTCCCTCTCCTCTCTGTCCATCTCTCCCTCTCCTCTCTGTCCATCTCTCCCTCTCCTCTCTGTCATCTCTCTCCTTCTCCTCTCTGTCCATCTCTCTCCCTCTCCTCTCTGTCCATCTCTCTCTCTCCCTCTCCTCTCTGTCCATCTCTCTCCCTCCCCTCTCTGTCCATCTATCTCCCTCTCTGTCCATCTCTCCCTCTCCTCTCTGTCCATCTCTCTCCCTCTCCTCTCTGTCCATCTCTCCCTCTCCTCTCTGTCATCTCTCTCCTTCTCCTCTCTGTCCATCTCTCTCCCTCTCCTCTCTGTCCATCTCTCTCTCTCCCTCTCCTCTCTGTCCATCTCTCTCTCTCCCTCTCCTCTCTGTCCATCTCTCTCCCTCCCCTCTCTGTCCATCTCTCCCTCTCCTCTCTGTCCATCTCTCCCCCTCTCCTCTCTGTCCATCTCTCCCTCTCCTCTCTGTCCATCTCTCTCCCTCTCCTCTCTGTCCATCTCTCTCCCTCCCCTCTCTGTCCATCTTACTCCCTCTCTGTCCATCTCTCTCCCTCTCCTCTCTGTCCATCTCTCTCCCACTCCTCTTTGTCCATCTCTCTCCCTCTCCTCTCTGTCCATCTCTCTCCCTCTCCTCTCTGTCCATCTATCTCCCTCTCTGTCCATCTCTCCCTCTCCTCTCTGTCCATCTCTCCCTCTCCTCTCTGTCATCTCTCTCCCTCTCCTCTCTGTCCATCTCTCTCCCTCTCCTCTCTGTCCATCTCTCTCCCTCCCCTCTATGTCCATCTCTCTCGCTCTCCTCTCTGTCCATCTCTCTCCCTCTCCCTCTCTGTCCATCTCTCTCCCACTCCTCTCTGTCCATCTCTCTCCCTCTCTGTCCATCTCTCTCCCTCTCATCTCTGTCCATCTCTCTCCCTCTCATCTCTGTCCATCTTTCTCCCTCTCTGTCCATCTCTCTAACTCTCCTCTCTGTTCATCTCTCTACCTCTCCTCTCTGTCCATCTCTCTCCCTCTCTGTTCATCTCTCTCCCTCCCCTCTCTGTCCATATCTCTCCCTCTCCTCTCTGTCCATCTCTCTCACTATCATCTCTGTCCATCTCTCTCCCACTCCTCTTTGTCCATCTCTCTCCCTCTCCTCTCTGTCCATCTCTCTCCCACTCCTCTCTGTCCATCTCTCCCTCTCCTCTCTGTCCATCTCTCTCCCTCTCCTCTCTGTTCATCTCTCTCCCTCTCCTCTCTGTCCATCTCTCTCACTCTCCTCTCTGTCCATCTCTCTCCCTCTCCTCTCTGTCCATCTCTCTCACTCTCATCTCTGTCCATCTCTCTCCTTCTCTGTCCATCTCTCTCCCTCTCCTCTCTGTCCATCTCTCTCCCTCTCCTCTCTGTCCATCTCTCTCCCTCTCTGTCCATCTCTCTCCCTCTCCTCTCTGTCCATCTCTCTCCCTCTCCTCTCTGTCCATCTCTCTCCCTCTCTGTCTATCTCTCTCCCTCTCCTTCTCTGTCCATCTCTCTCCCTCTCCTCTCTGTCATCTCTCTCCCTCTCCTCTCTGTCATCTCTCCCCCACTCCTCTTTGTCCATCTCTCTCCCTTTCCTCTCTGTCCATCTCTCTCCCTCTCCTCTCTGTCCATCTCTCTCCCTCTCCTCTCTGTCCATCTCTCTCCCTCTCCTCTCTGTCCATCTCTCTCCCTCTCTGTCGTTCTCTCTCCCTCTCTATCCATCTCTCTCCCTCTCCTCTCTGTCCATCTCTCTCCCTCTCCTCTCTGTCCATCTCTCTCCCTCTCTGTCCATCTCTCTCCCTCTCCTCTCTGTCCATCTCTCTCCCTCTCCTCTCTGTCCATCTCTCTCCCTCTCCTCTCTGTCCATCTCTCTCCCTCTCCTCTCTGTCCATCTCTCTCCCTCTCCTCTCTGTTCATCTCTCTCCCTCTCCTCTCTGTCCATCTCTCTCCCTCTCCTCTCTGTCCATCTCTCTCCCTCTCCTCTCTGTCCATCTCTCTCCCTCTCCTCTCTGTCCATCTCTCTCCCTCTCCTCTCTGTCCCTCTCTCTCCCTCTCCTCTCTGTCCATCTCTCTCCCTCTCCTCTCTGTCCATCTCTCTCTCCCTCTCCTCTCTGTCCATCTCTCTCCCTCTCCTCTCTGTCCATCTCTCTCCCTCTCCTCTCTGTCCATCTCTCTCTCCCTCTCCTCTCTGTCCATCTCTCTCCCTCTCCTCTCTGTCCATCTCTCTCCCTCTCCTCTCTGTCAATCTCTCTCCCTCTCCTCTCTGTCCATCTCTCTCCCTCTCCTCTCTGTCGATCTCTCTCCCTCTCCTCTCTGTCCATCTCTCTCCCTCTCCTCTCTGTCCATCTCTCTCCCTCTCCTCTATGTCCATCTCTCTCCCTCTCCTCTCTGTCCATCTCTCTCCCTCTCTGTCCATCTCTCCCTCTCCTCTCTTTCCATCTCTCCCTCTCCTCTCTGTCCATCTCTCCCTCTCCTCTCTGTCCATCTAATCCCTCTCCTGTCTGTCATCTCTCTCCTTCTCCTCTCTGTCAATCTCTCTCCCTCTCCTCTCTGTCCATCTCTCTCCCTCTACTCTCTGTCCATCTCTCTCCCTCTCCTCTCTGTCCATCTCTCTCCCTCTCCTCCCTGTCCATCTCTCTCCCTCTCCTCTCTGTCCATCTATCTCCCTCTCTGTCCATCTCTACCTCTCCCCCTGTCCATCTCTCCCTCTCCTCTCTATCATCTCTCTCCCTCTCCTCTCTGTCCATCTCTCTCCCTCTCCTCTCTGTCCATCTCTCTCCCTCTCTGTCCATTTCTCTCCCTCTCCTCTCTGTCCATCTCTCTCCCTCTCCTCTCTGTCCATCTCTCTCCCTCCCCTCTATGTCCATCTCTCTCCCTCTCCTGTCTGTCCATCTCTCTCCCTCTCTTCTCTGTCCATCTCTCTCCCTCTCTGTCCATCTCTCTCCCTCTCATCTCTGTCCATCTCTCTTCCTCACATCTCTGTCCCTCTCTCTCCCTCTCTGTCCATCTCTCTATCTCTCCTCTCTGTTCATCTCTCTCCCTCTCCTCTCTGTACATCTCTCTCCCTCTCCTCTCTGTCCATCTCTCTCCCACTCCTCTCTGTCCATTTCTCTCCCTCTCCTCTCTGTCCATCTCTCTCCCTCTCCTCTCTGTCCATGTCTCTCCCACTCCTCTCTGTCCATCTCTCTCCCTCTCTGTTCATCTCTCTCCCTCTCCTCTCTGTCCATCTCTCTCCCTCTCCTCTCTGTCCATCTCTCTCCCTCTCCTCTCTGTTCATCTCTCTCCCTCTCCTCTCTGTTCATCTCTCTCCCTCTCCTCTCTGTCCATCTCTCTCCCTCTCCTCTCTGTCATCTCTCTCCCTCTCCTCTCTGTCCATCTCTCTCCCTCTCCTCTCTGTCCATCTCTCTCCCTCTCCTCTCTGTCCATCTCTCTCCCTCTCCTCTCTGTCCATCTCTCTCCCTCTCCTCTCTGTCATCTCTCTCCCTCTCCTCTCTGTCCATCTCTCTCCCTCTCCTCTTTGTCCATCTCTCTCCCTCTCCTCTCTGTCCATCTCTCTCCCTCTCCTCTCTGTCCATCTCTCTCCCTCTCTGTCCATCTCTCTCCTTCTCTGTCCATCTCTCTCCCTCGCTTCTGTCCATCTCTCTCCCTCTCCTCTCTGTCCATCTCTCTCCCTCTCCTCTCTGTCCATCTCTCTCCCTCTCCTCTCTGTCCATCTCTCTCCCTCTCCTCTCTGTCCATCTCTCTCCCTCTCCTCTCTGTCCATCTCTCTCCCTCTCCTCTCTCTCCATCTCTCTCCCTCTCCTCTCTGTCCATCTCTCTCCCTCTCCTCTCTGTCCATCTCTCTCCCTCTCCTCTCTGTCCATCTCTCTCCCTCTCCTCTCTGTCCATGTCTCTCCCTCTCCTCTCTGTCCATCTCTCTCCCTCTCCTCTCTGTCCATCTCTCTCCCTCTCCTCTCTGTCCATCTCTCTCCGTCTCATCTCTGTCCATCTCTATCCCTCTCTGTCCATCTCTCTCCCTCTCCTCTCTGTCCATCTCTCTCCCTCTCCTCTCTGTCCATCTCACTATCTCTCCTCTCTGTCATCTCTCTCCCTCTCCTCTCTGTCCATCTCTCTCCCTCTCCTCTCTGTCCATCTCTCCCTCTCCTCTCTGTCCATCTCTCTACCTCTCCTCTCTGTCCATCTCTCTCCCTCTCCTCTCTGTCATCTCTCTCCCACTCCTCTTTGTCCATCTCTCTCCCTCTCCTCTCTGTCCATCTCTCTCCCTCTCCTCTCTGTCCATCTCTCTCCCTCTCCTCTCTGTCCATCTCTCTCCCTCTCATCTCTGTCCATCTCTCTCCCTCTCCTCTCTGTCCATCTCTCTCCCTCTCCCCCCTTCCATCTCTCTCCCTCTCCTCTCTGTCCATCTCTCTCCCTCTCCTCTCTGTCCATCTCTCTCCCTCTCCTCTCTGTCCATCTCTCTCCCTCTCCTGTCTGTCCATCTCTCTGTCCATCTCTCTCCCTCTCTGTCCATCTCTCTCCCTCTCCTCTCTGTCCATCTCTCTCCCTCTCCTCTCTGTCCATCTCTCTCCCTCTCCTCTCTGTCCATCTCTCTCCCTCTCCTCTCTGTCCATCTCTCTCCCTCTCCTCTCTGTTCATCTCTCTCCCTCTCCTCTCTGTCCATCTCTCTCCCTCTCCTCTCTGTCCATCTCTCTCCCTCTCCTCTCTGTCCATCTCTCTCCCTCTCCTCTCTGTCCATCTCTCTCCCTCTCCTCTCTGTCCATCTCTCTCCTTTTCTGTCCATCTCTCTCCCTCTCCTCTCTGTTCATCTCTCTCCCTCTCCTCTCTGTCCATCTCTCTCCCTCTCCTCTCTGTCCATCTCTCTCCCTCTCTATCCATCTCTCCCTCTCCTCTCTGTTCCTCTCTCTCACCTATTAGGATCCAGTCACCTATTAGGATCCAGTCACGGATGAGGTTCCAGTCACCTATTAGGATCCAGTCACCTATTAGGATCCAGTCACCTATTAGGATCTAGTCACTGATTAGGATCTAGTCACGGATTAGGATCCAGTCACGGATTAGGATCCAGTCACGGATTAGGATCTAGTCACTGATTAGGATCTAGTCATGGATTAGGATCCAGTCACGTACTAGGATCCAGTCACCTCTATAGGATCTAGTCACTGATTAGGATCTAGTCACGGATTAGGATCAAGTCAGTATTAGGATCCAGTCACCTCTACAGGATCTAGTCACTGATTAGGATCTAGTCACTTATTAGGATCCAGTCACGTATTAGGATCCAGTCACGTATTAGGATCCAGTCACCTATTAGGATCCAGTCACCTATTAGGATCTAGTCACCTATTAGGATCTAGTCACGTATTAGGATCCAGTCACCTATTAGGATCCAGTCACCTATTAGGATCCATTCACGCATTAGGATCCAGTCACCTATTAGGATCCAGTCACCTGTTAGGATCTAGTCACTGATTAGGATCCAGTCACGTGTTAGGATCCAGTCACCTATTAGGATCCAGTCACCTATATTAGGATAGAGTCACGGATTAGGATCTAGTCACGTGTTAGGATCCAGTCACCTATTAGGATCCAGTCACCTATTAGGATCCAGTCACCTGTTAGGATCTAGTCACGGATTAGGATCCAGTCACATATTAGGATCCAGTCACCTGTTAGGATCCAGTCACGTATTAGGATCCAGTCACGGATTAGGATCCAGTCACGGATTCGGATCCAGTCACGTGTTAGGATCCAGTCACCTATTAGGATCTAGTCACCTATTAGGATCCAGTCACGTGTTAGGATCCAGTCACCTATTAGGATCCAGTCACCTATTAGGATCCAGTCACGTATTAGGATCCAGTCACCTATTAGGATCCAGTCACCTATTAGGATCCAGTCACGTGTTAGGATCCAGTCACGTATTAGGATCCAGTAATATGTTAGGATCCAGTCACGTATTAGGATCCAGTAATATGTTAGGATCCAGTCACCTATTAGGATCCAGTCACGTATTAGGATCCAGTAATATGTTAGGATCCAGTCACCTATTAGGATCCAGTCACCTATTAGGATCCAGTCACGTGTAAGGATCCAGTCACGTATTAGGATCCATTAATATGTTAGGATCCAGTCACCTATTAGGATCCAGTCACCTATTAGGATCCAGTCACGTGTTAGGATCCAGTCACCTCTTAGGATCCAGTCACGTATTTGGATCCAGTCACCTATTAGGATCCAGTCACGGATTAGGATCCAGTCACGTATTTGGACTCACTCCCTTTATTATAATCCATATAATATGTCCCATGTCCAGTTGCTGCAGGAGTATTTTTCTTCTGTATCAAACTGGCTCAAATGTAGTCCTACATCTGTGTTTAATATGAATTCATATTTGGTGTTTTAAATCACTTGCAGTTCTAGAGGCCTTAACAAAAGCTTCCAAACTGGCAGCGACTACAGGGCAAAACAGACCAAAAGGACATGGACAAATGCTCAACCATTTAGGGGTGAAGACATGCTGCCACTCCAATCTGTCCCCTATACATTTAAATGGATGGTGCACTACTACCACATACCAGATAAATTGGTACATATTCATTACAGACGGTTTATTGTTTATGAGAAGCATATTTAGTTATGTAATGTGTATGTGTGTAATGCAGTGGAGGCTCCTTAGAGGAGGAAGGGGAGGACCATTCTCAGTGAAATTTAATAAAAATAAAAATAGTGAAACATTAAAAAAGTTATCCTTTTAAGATGGAACTATATTAAATATATTATTTTGTCACCAAATATTTGATTTAAACAATGTTTTGCAATGGTCTACAGTAGCCTCAACAGCACTCGGTAAGGTAGCACCATGGTGTAGCTCGAGGACAGCTAGCTTCCATTCTCCTCAGGGTATATTGACTTCAATACAAAACCTAGGAGGCTCGTAGGCCTCACGCCCTTCCATAGACATACATGGTAATTATAACCACTTCCAGAGGACGTCCTCCAACCAATCAAATCCTTTGCAGTATGAACTGACATGTTGTGCATCCAATCATAGAATTAGGATCAGAGAATGAACCTAGTGTGTTGTATTGGGATTGTGCCACAGAGCATTATGGGGGTTATATGTGTTGAGAAGCTTGGTGACATTATTGGATAGAGATTAACAGTGAAAAGTGATAGTTGAGCATATTATTAATTTCAAATTATTTTTTTCAAATTACAGGAGACTGTTTTTAGAACTTTCTGTTTGTGTCTAGTTAGTGCAATTTATTTAAATTTGCCCTGCTAACTTTAGTAACTAGCTAGCTAGCAGCACAAGTGTGCAGTTTTCTGCGACAGAATGGTAGAATGGCCCACGCTGGCAAAAATGTTGTGGACTTTTTGTTGAAGAATCCCTTTCATTTTCTGGGATACTAGGAAAAGGTGTGAAATAAAAGCGAGGGTCGACCTCTGCCTGAGATCAGTTTCAAATAGAAGGATGACAAGGGGAGGGCGTTCAACACCACCTGGTATCAAACGTATAGCTGGTTAACAGGGAGCCTTTCATCAATACCAACTGGTATCAAACGTATAGCTGGTTAACAGGGAGCCTTTTATCAACACCACCTGGTATCTAACGTATAGCTGGTTAACAGGGAGCCTTTTATCAATACCACCTGGTATCAAACGTATAGCTGGTTAACAGGGAGTCTTTTATCAACACCACCTGGTATCAAACGTATAGCTGGTTAACAGGGAGCCTTTTATCAACACCACCTGGTATCAAACGTATAGCTGGTTAACAGGGAGTCTTTTATCAACACCACCTGGTATCAAACGTATAGCTGGTTAACATGGAGCCTTTTATCAACACCACCTGGTATCAAACGTATAGCTGGTTAACAGGGAGCCTTTTATCAACACCACCTGGTATCAAACGTATAGCTGGTTAACAGGGAGTCTTTTATCAAGACGCCTGTATTGCTGGCCTTGCCTGCTTCTTTGGCAATGCAAAAATTTGCTTAGAAGACAAGACGAGACAAGACGGGAAAGTTCCGCCGACAAAGACAACTACAAGGAGCTTGCAGAGGTAATTGCACCTTACGATGCTTTACTTGCTGAACATATCGAACTTTCGAACTGTCGTTTCCGGGATGTCGAAAACAATTCCGAATGATTTGATGACTTCCATCGCATCATCCATTAAAATATTAAAAAGAGAGGTTGACGCAGGAAATCTTTTCACGTGCGTTCAAGTAGGCTTTCCAATTTCCTACAGTGTTTATTTAGCAAAGATGATACCACATAATGACTCCGGACAGACACAAGCAAAAACTCCTGATATAAATGTTGCAGCAGCCTAGACTACACCTAAACCTTAGAGATCTGGCCTGCTGTATGGGATGAAAACGAGACAACTTTTCAGTCTGATCAACTGTAGGCTACTAATAAGAGCCGCTGCATACAGCCAGTGCGCCCTGTCCGTCTGGTCAGGCTAAACTAATTGGTAACGTTATGTATTTATAGTCCATTTGTTTGTCAGCAGAAAATGTGAATGTGATCAAATTGAGTTTATATTCAAAATTGGGCTGGCTAGGTTTCCTATACGGTTTTAATCAAACCTACGATGGTATAGCTGTAATGGAATGTATCTGCTATTTGTATTTACAGTTTAGTCCTCTCCTGTTCCCTGATTAAGAGGTGGTGACTACTCCACTCCTCTACCTTTGTCAACTTTCTCCTAACGTGAACTGAAGCCACGTTTCACGTGCGTCTGCTCATCCGCTGGCACATCAAGCACCTTGAGTACCTCTATCAATGTTGTTCTCTCATTAATGTATGTAGAGTCAATCACAATCACATTGTTACACATCAATGATTTTACTCTTTGCTTGGACTAACTCATTCTGAGCTCTGTTGTCTAACTGTGTCGTGTGTTGTGTTTTTGTTATTTGTCTTCCCAGTCAAATCCTGTCCTGCACTGAAATCAAGCCTCTGAACACTTCAACTCACGCCTCATATCCTCATTCAATCCCTGCTGTGATCCCTTTCCAACACGGTGTAAGTAGCCCTCTCATTCCCATTCCCCATAATATTGTATTATAAATGTCTTTATTAAATGCTTTAGGTTAAAATAATTAGTATTTAACGATATTTTGAAACACACTTTGACGTCTCCGTGCGTTCCGAGCCTATACCGTGGGTCTCCCGTCCTCCTAAATGGTTCGAGTCACCAGGCTCCGCTGGTGTAATGCTATGTTCTTGGGTCTCCCGATGTTCCAGTCTGTAGATTATGGTGTGTTGCCGTTTAAATTAGGGCATATTTTGCCGTATGTTAACAAGGTTTACATGACAGGATGTTTTATATTTTTTATGACATTTCATGGTTTCAAACTACCTGCTGCCACAGTCATTTAACTGAAACATTGTATAAATTGTTGGAACGAGTGCCATTAGTGGGCTTCCTAGTGGTTGGCACTAGACTGATGGATTGCATGTTATTCCACCTCTGACACAGGAACCCCTTAATGTAAACTAAGACCTAGATTCAATCAGTTCTAGCTTTAACTGGCAATAGAAGACACCGGCCTAGCGGATGTTTTGGCATTGGAGCCTTCAAATTGGTGAGCAGCTGCTCTTGCGATCATTGTCACGAAGCCACACCCAACTCACTCGTTCAGCATGAAAAAGTGGAGGCTCTGTAAGGGATAAACGCTGACGTTCTGTACAGTACCTTGGAAATAACTGATGACACAGAGGGATGAGGCGGAACCTCTTAAGGATCGTGCCCTTCATCTCAATTCTCGCCTTAAATGACATACCCAAATCTAACTGCATGTATCTCAGGACCTGAAGCAAGGATATGCATATTCTTGATACCGTTTGAGACCGGCCGAGATAAAGCAAAGCAGTTCGACACATACAACAACACAGAGTTACACATGGAATAAACAAACATACAATCAATAATACAATTGCCTTCTAGAGTGTCTGAGGATTGCACAGAAACCGAACATAAATGGACGAGACAGGGTTTAACGCTTTATATTACATAGATTGTTTTGTCGCAAAATGAAAGAGTTGGAATTCATGGGAAACGCTGTATACAAAATGGATCATGTTAGGATATAAAAACTGATTTTATTAAACAAAACTATGCTACATTTTATCACTGGGACCCTCAGGATGACAAATCAGAGCAAGATTACTGAATGTAAGTACATTATATACCGTCAGAGGTGAATGTATCAAACTAGCTGCCTTGATAAAAATGTTTTGTTGTTGTGCACTATCCTCAAACAATAGCAGGTTATTTTTCTACTGTAATAGCAAATGTAAATTGGACAATGCAGTTGGAATAATGCGAATTTAAGCTTTCTGACCATATAAGACATGTTATGTCCTGGAAAGTGGGATTTTGTTTACAACACCATTCTAGTCAAATGTTGCAACACTGGTCCACAGCTGCCAAACAAAACAATAATAAAGCACAAATGGTCGAACTACCATGTTTCCTTGATATTACAGTTTTTATTTTTTTTTAAATCATACTTTCTCATCTTTGGTTGCTAGAGACGTGACCCAGTCATTAGGGTTAGTTCTATATTTATGGACGAACCCCAGTCATTAGTGTTAGTTCTATATTTATGGACGTGACCCAGTCATTAGTGTTAGTTCTATATTTATGGACGTGACCCAGTCATTACGGTTAGTTCTATATTTATGGACGAACCCCAGTCATTAGTGTTAGTTCTATATTTATGGACGTGACCCAGTCATTAGTGTTAGTTCTATATTTATGGACGTGACCCAGTCATTAGTGTTAGTTCTATATTTATGGACGTGACCCAGTCATTAGGTTTAGTTCTATAGTTATGGATGTGACCCTGTCATTAGTGTTAGTTATATATTGATGGACGTGACCCAGTCATTAGTGTTAGTTCTATAGTTATGGACGAGACCCAGTCATTAGTGTTAGTTCTATATTTATGGACGTGACCCTGTCATTAGGGTTAGTTCTATATTTATGGACGTGACCCAGTCATTAGTGTTAGTTCTATATTTATGGACGTGACCCAGTCATTAGAGTTAGTTCTATATTTATGAATGAGACCCAGTCATTAGTGCTAGTTCTATATTTATGGATGTGACCCAGTCTTAAGGGTTAGTTCTATAGTTATGGACGAACCCCAGTCATTAGCGTTAGTTCTATATTTATGAATGTGACCCTGTCATTAGTGTTAGTTATATATTTATGAATGAGACCCCTGTCATTAGGGTTAGTTCTATAGTTATGGACGTGACCCAGTCATTAGCGTTAGTTCTATATTTATGAATGTGACCCAGTCATTAGGGTTAGTTCTATATTTATGAATGAGACCCCTGTCATTAGGGTTAGTTCTATATTTATGGACGTGACCCAGTCATTAGAGTTAGTTCTATATTTATGGATGAGACCCAGTCATTAGGGTTAGTTCTATATTTTTGGACGTGACCCTGTCATTAGTGTTAGTTCTATATTTATGGATGTGACCGTGTCATTAGGGTTAGTTCTATATTTATGGATGTGACCCTGTCATTAGGGTTAGTTCTATATTTATGGATGTGACCCTGTCATTAGGGTTAGTTCTATATTTATGGACGAACCCCAGTCATTAGTGTTAGTTCTATATTTATGGATGTGACCGTGTCATTAGGGTTAGTTCTATATTTATGGATGTGACCCTGTCATTAGGGTTAGTTCTATATTTATGGATGTGACCCAGTCATTAGTGTTAGTTCTATATTTATGGACGTGACCCAGTCATTAGGGTTAGTTCTATATTTATGGACGTGACCCAGTCATTAGGGTTAGTTCTATATTTATGGACGTGACCCAGTCATTAGTGTTAGTTCTATAGTTATGGATGTGACCCAGTCATTAGTGTTAGTTCTATATTTATGGACGTGACCCAGTCATTAGTGTTAGTTCTATATTTATGGACGTGACCAAGTCACTCGGGTTAGTTCTATATTTATGGACGAGACCCCAGTCATTAGTGTTAGTTCTATATTTATGGACGTGACCCAGTCATTACGGTTAGTTCTATATTTATGGACGTGACCCAGTCGATCGTTCTATATGTTCATATCCCTTGCTACGGCTAACACAGTCACGACCTCTGCAGCCAGAATAACAGCAAAGTAGCTGCTTTTGTATTTGAGATGTTTTCTATCGACATTTATTTGGAAAAATCCATAACAATGAGCTGATGATGTCCAATTTGCCTGGCATACCGTAGCTAGAATAAATGTGGCTTCTTGTCAGGACACTGGACTTCATTGCGAGGACATCGCATTGCATATCAAACACTAGCCTAGAAGCTAGCTAAATAGTTTGTTGCTAGCAAACCTGCCAACCAAAAACAGCTGGTGAGACTAGAAACACGTGGGAGTATTTGACAACATAGCACCACTAAACTACAAACACGTGGGAAGATTTGACAACATAGCACCACTAAACTACAAACACGTGGGAGGATTTGACAACATAGCACCACTAAACTACAAACACGTGGGAGTATTTGACAACATAGCACCACTAAACTACAAACACGTGGGAGTATTTGACAACATAGCACCACTAAACTACAAACACGTGGGAGGATTTGACAACATAGCACCACTAAACTACAAACACGTGGGAGGATTTGACAACATAGCACCACTAAACTACAAACACGTGGGAGGATTTGACAACATAGCACCACTAAACTACAAACACGTGGGAGGATTTGACAACATAGCGCCACTAAACTACAAACACGTGGGAGGATTTGACAACATAGCGCCACTAAACTACAAACACGTGGGAGGATTTGACAACATAGTGCCGCAAAACTACAAACACGTGGGAGGATTTGACAACATAGCACCACTAAACTACAAACACGTGGGAGGATTTGCATCGACTGCAGTAGTAAGGACAGGAAAAATGTCCATCACCCACCACTTGAAAAGCATCAAATGCTCCACAAAAACAAATCAACTATGTCTTTCCTCGTTTGAGCTGGCTTTACAATTAATCCTAATTCAGTTTGTGTGGATGTTCGTTTTGCTTTCTGTTTCTTTGTAGCAAGTGCGATCTGCGTGTGTAGGTGCTTATTGTTATCAATGTATCAAGGCGTCTCGATATCTTTTCCATCTGTCTCGTTATCTGGTTTTAATGCCCATTGTAAAATGCCCTTCTAGCCAATCAGAAACTAGTATTCAACAATGCTGTAGGCTAAATATAAATAATGACCCATGAATTGAAGAAAATAATAATGGGTTTCTTTCAGCCTAATAAAGGTGTAGATTACATCTCACATTCCAGTGTTCCAACTTGTAAACAAGGCTGCATGGGATCTCTCATAATGCAGCTCCGTGCAGCCAATGGCAATGTCCGCTTTAGGTATCATGCCCGGAGCCACTTGTGGATTTGACAGCTCTAACACAGTTCCACCTCTGACACTGCCTGCTAAAGTGGATGTGATTGAATAGAGTCCTAGACGTGAATGATTTATAAATGCAAAGTGGTCCGTCAACAGATGTGTGTGTAAATGATTTGTCAAGTTTCTTGTAAAGAGGCAGGAATCATTTGACAGCTGGCCAGCTAACAGCTGTACAGTATATTCTCTTGTAGCAGTGAGAGGAAGTACTCACAGTGCAGACTGATCACAATACATCCACGTCAATATGGAGACAGAACATCATAAGACGAATGCCCAATGATCAGACACTTACCTTGCTACCATGCTAATTAATGCTACCATGCTAATTAATGCTATCTTGTTACCATGCTAATTAATGCTACCATGCTAATTAATGCTACCATGCTATTTAATGATCTCTATCTATTATTTATTCAATATTGTTGTTATTGTCTCGCTGTTAACTCCATTACTATAGATCGATATGCCAATTTATTGGGATGTATTATGACTACAAAACAATTTGTCGGTTTGGGGGACTTGAAAGTCAAACGATTATATGTATTTTGACAGTCTAATAAGACCATGTTCCACTTTCACAATGTGTAGTTGTGAACACCAACATACTGTATGTATTCTCCCTTTGCTGTGTGTTGTGTAATGCAGTAATTGGATTATAATGACTGTTGGTGCTGTTTGGCAAAGCATTGGATTCACCAGTGGTGACGACAACAACGACGACAACGACGACGACAACAACGACGACGACGACAACAACGATGACGACAACAACAATGACGACAACAACAACGATGACGACGACAACAACGATGACGACGACAACAACGATGACGACGACAACGACGACGACGACAACAACGATGACGACGACAACAACGATGACAACGACAACGACGACGACGACAACAACGATGACGACGACAACAACGATGACGACGACAACAACGATGACGACAACAACAATGACGACGACAACAACGATGACGACGACAACAACGATGACGACGACAACAACGATGACGACGACAACAATGACGACGACAACAACGATGACGACGACAACAACGATGACGACGACAACAACGATGACGACAACAACGACGACGACGACAACAACGATGACGACAACAACGATGACGACGACGACAACGACGACGACAACAACGACGACGACGACAACAACGATGACGACAACAACAATGACGACGACAACAACGATGACGACAACAACGATGACGACGACAACAACGATGACGACAACAACAATGACGACGACAACAACGATGACGACAACAACGATGACGACGACAACAACGATGACGACAACAACAATGATGACGACAACAACGATGACGACGACAACAACGATGACGACGACAACAACGATGACGACAACAACAATGACGACAACAACAATGACGACGACAACAACGATGACGACGACAACAACGATGACGACGACAACAACGATGACGACGACAACAACGATGACGACGACAACAACAACGACGACAACAACGACGACAACAACGATGACGACGACAACAACGATGACGACGACAACAATGACGACGACAACAACGATGACGACGACAACAACGATGACGACAACAACGATGACGACAACAACGATGACGACGACAACAACGATGACGACAACAACGATGACGACAACAACGACGACAACAACGACAACAACGACGACGACGACGACAACAATGATGACGACGACGACGACAACAACAATGATGACGACGACGACAACAACGACGACAACGACGACGACAACAACGATGACGACGACAACAATGATGACGACAACGACGACAACGACGACATCAACAACAACAGCAACAACAACAACAACAGTAACAAAAACAGCAACAACGACAACAACGATGACAACGAGGATGATAACAGCGACGACGACGACAACAGCATCAACAACAACAACAGTAAAAAAAACGACAACGACAACAACACAGGATTTAGCAGCACCTCTGATAAAACATGTGTCTGTGACTAGGACATGGAGCTCAGAGGAGGGGACTATAGATCCATCAGGTTACAGTAAACTGGTAGTACTGGTGAGACTGGTGAAACAGACGACACTGGCAATATCTCATACTCCTCAAGTTCTCTCTCCTTGTCTCCATCTCAAAACCCATTGGAGGAGAACTAATAGTACACATGTTCGACAGATATATAAAATAGCATCATAAAATGGGTCCTACTTTTGATGATCTTCCATCAGAATGTTGTACAAGGGGTCCTTTGTCGGGAACAATCGTTGTTTGGTTTTAGAATGGCATTTTTCCCTCTCGAATGAGCAAGCAAAACTAGCCAAGTGGCGCTAAGCTGTCCTTCGCCACAAACGCAAAGAACGCAACACGTCTAAACTCCCGAAAAAATTTCAATAATCGAATAAAACTATATTGAAAAAACATACTTTACGACGATATCTTCATATTTATCAAATAAAATCAAAGCCGGAGATATAAGACGTCTATAACGATTGCTTTTCAGAAGTCAATACTGGTGACCTTTATGCGCTTCCTGAACAAACGAATTCTGGGGTCATGTCATTCCAAGCTGTCTCTTTTGCCCATAGAAAGAGATTGAGACCCCATTTCCCCTCTCACAGCCTATTGACATCTAGTGGAAGGCATATGAAGTGCATGTATAGTCACAAATCTCAAGCAAAATGATAGGGAGGCCCTGGAACAGAGCCTCGATTTGAGATTTTTCACTTTCTGATAGGAAGATGGCTGCAAAATGAGTTCTGTTTTACTCACAGATATAATTCAAACAGTTTTAGAAACTTGAGTGTTCTCTATCCAATAGTGATAATAATATGCATATTGTACGAGCAAGAATAGAGTACGAGGCCGTTTAAATTGGGCACGATTTTCCCCCAAAGTGTAAATAGCGCCCTCTATCCTCAACAGGTTTTAACGTCTCTTTTCTGGATTTTGATCATTTGTGGGTATCGGCATAATTCCGCTTTGCATGCATTATTTGGTGTTTTACGTTGTACACGGAAGATATTGTTGCAGAATTCTGAATACACACTCTCAATTCGGTGTTTGCCTCTCTCTCTCTCTCTCTCCTCTCTCTCTCTCTTCTCTCTCTCTTCTCTCTCTCTCTCTCTCCTCTCTGTGGCCATTGGTCAGTGACTACATTTTCATCCCCAGAGCTCTTTGGGGAAATAAGAGAATGTTTATGAAGAGTCTCTACACATCACTCTCCTGGGACCTTCACATAGGACGGACACACGAAGGGAGGCGGAATTAGTACAGAGAGGAGAGGAAGAGAGAAGATGAGATAAGAGAAGACGAGAGGAGAGAAGACGAGAAAATAGAAGAGAGGAAAGGAGGAGATGGGCGGAGAGGAGAGGAGAGGAGAGGTTTCTAAATCTAACTCAGTTTCATCTACATATGTAGAAGCAACCTGCAACACAAATAAGTGTGAATAATTATGTGGATTATAATTAATGCACATTTTTGTAGGTGTTGATTAATTTTTCAGTAAGAGATAATAAAGTCAGATTTTTCAAAGTGAACTTTTTAAATCACAAATGAACTACAAGTTATACATTTCCTGCGCAGTTCTCCTGTAACAGGGTGATCACATTACATTCCCACCAGCCGTAGCAGCAGTACATTACCAGCCGTAGCAGGAGCACTACATTACCAGCCGTAGCAGGCGCACAGCATTACCAGCTGTAGTAGGAGCACTACATTACCAGCTGTAGTGAGAGCAGTACATTACCAGCTGTAGAGGGAGCACTACAATACCAGCTGTAGTAGGAGCACTACATTACCAGCTGTAGTAGGAGCACTACATTACCAGCTGTAGTGGGAGCACTACATTACCAGCTGTAGTAGGAGCACTACATTACCAGCTGTAGTAGGAACACTACATTACCAGCTGTAGTAGGAGCACTACATTACCAGCTGTAGTAGGAGAACTACATTACCAGCTGTAGTAGGAGCACTACATTACCACCAGCTGTAGTAGGAGCACTACATTACCAGCTGTAGTAGGAGCACTACATTACCACCAGCTGTAGTAGGAACACTACATTAACAGCTGTAGTAGGAGCACTACATTACCAGCTGTAGTAGGAGCACTACATTACCACCAGCTATAGTAGGAGCACTACATTACCAGCTGTAGCAGTAGCACTACATTACCAGCTGTAGTAGGAGAACTACATTACCAGCTGTAGTAGGAGCACTACATTACCACCAGCTGTAGTAGGAGCACTACATTACCAGCTGTAGTAGGAGCACTACATTACCACCAGCTGTAGTAGGAGCACTACATTACCAGCTGTAGTAGGAGCACTACATTACCAGCTGTAGTAGGAGCACTACCTTACCACCAGCTGTAGTAGGAACACTACATTACCAGCTGTAGCAGGAGCACTACATTACCAGCCGTAGCAGGAGCACTACATTACCAGCTGTAGTAGGAGCACTACATTACCAGCTGTAGTAGGAGCACTACATTACCAGCTGTAGCAGGAACACTACATTACCTGCTGTAGTAGGAGCACTACATTACCAGCAGTAGTAGGAACACTACATTCCCAGCTGTAGTAGGAGCACTACATTACCAGCTGTAGTAGGAGCACTACATTACCAGCTGTAGCAGGAGCACTACATTACCACCAGCTGTAGTAGGAGCACTACATTACCAGCTGTAGTAGGAGCACTACATTACAAGCTATAGTAGGAGCACTACATTACCAGCTATAAGATTAGTGTTCGTTTTTTAAGTAATTTTGCTGTTTGCTTGAGTAATTGGAGATTCGAAAACTGTGCGAAAACTGTGGACTGTCGAAAACTGTGCGTTGCTGTGAATTCGTTTTTTTCTTGGGGACTGTTAAGAGACCCCTGGTGGCATGTCTTGTGGGGTATGTATGGGTGTCTGAAGAGACCCCTGGTGGAATGTCTTGTGGGGTATGTATGGGTGTCTGAAGAGACCCCTAGTGGCATGTCTTGTGGGGTATGTATGGGTGTCTGAAGAGACCCTTGGTGGCATGTCTTGTGGGGTATGTATGGGTGTCTGAAGAGACCCCTGGTGGCATGTCTTGTGGGGTATGTAGGGGTGTCTGAAGAGACCCCTGGTGGCATGTCTTGTGGGGTATGTATGGGTGTCTAAAGAGACCCCTGGTGGCATGTCTTGTGGGGTATGTATGGGTGTCTGAAGAGACCCCTGGTGGAATGTCTTGTGGGGTATGTATGTGTGTCTGAAGAGACCCCAGGTGGCATGTCTTGTGGGGTATGTATGGGTGTCTGAAGAGACCCCAGGTGGCATGTCTTGTGGGGTATGTATGGGTGTCTAAAGAGACCCCTGGTGGAATGTCTTGTGGGGTATGTATGTGTGTCTGAAGAGACCCCAGGTGGCATGTCTTGTGGGGTATGTATGGGTGTCTGAAGAGACCCCAGGTGGCATGTCTTGTGGGGTATGTATGGGTGTCTAAAGAGACCCCTGGTGGCATGTCTTGTGGGGTATGTATGGGTGTCTGAAGAGACCCCTGGTGGCATGTCTTGTGGGGTATGTATGGGTGTCTGAAGAGACCCCTGGTGGCATGTCTTGTGGGGTATGTATGGGTGTCTGAAGAGACCCCTGGTGGCATGTCTTGTGGGGTATGTATGGGTGTCTGAAGAGACCCCTGGTGGCATGTCTTGTGGGGTATGTATGTGTGTCTGAAGAGACCCCTGGTGGCATGTCTTGTGGGGTATGTATGGGTGTCTGAAGAGACCCCAGGTGGCATGTCTTGTGGGGTATGTATGGGTGTCTAAAGAGACCCCTGGTGGCATGTCTTGTGGGGTATGTATGGGTGTCTGAAGAGACCCCTGGTGGCATGTCTTGTGGGGTATGTATGGGTGTCTGAAGAGACCCCTGGTGGAATGTCTTGTGGGGTATGTATGTGTGTCTGAAGAGACCCCAGGTGGCATATCTTGTGGGGTATGTATCGGTGTCTGAAGAGACCCCTGGTGGAATGTCTTGTGGGGTATGTATGTGTGTCTGAAGAGACCCCTGGTGGCATGTCTTGTGGGTTATGTATGGGTGTTTGAAGAGACCCCTGGTGGCATGTCTTGTGGGGTATGTATGGGTGTCTGAGCTGAATGTTAGTTTATTACGCAGAAGCTTCCATTGAAGAACACTGAGTTCTTTTGGATAAAAAAAACTCTCCAACCATGTGATGGCAGGGGATGTAAAACCAATGCAGGGGAGTTTCTTCATTAAGAATTTATGATCAATAACATCAAAGGCTGCACTGAAATGTAACAATACAGCTCTATCTGTCACGCCCTGGCCTTAGTATTCTTTATTTTCTTTATTATTTTAGTTAGGTCAGGGTGTGACATGGGGAATGTTTGTGTTTTGTCGGTTTTGGGTGGTTATATGGTAAAGGGGGTGTTGGGTGTAGTGTATGGGTTTGTGTTGAGTGAATGTGTCTAGCTGTGTCTATGGTTGAGTGTAGGTTCTAGGAAAGTCTATGGTTGCCTGAATTGGGTCTCAATTAGAGACAGCTGGTTATTGTTGTCTCTGATTGGGAGCCATATTTAAGGCAACCATAGGCTTTAGCTGTTTGTGGGGAATTGTCTATGTTGAACGTTTGTTGCTTGTCCATGCACTTAAGTCATTAGCTTCACGGTCGTTTGTTGTTTTGGTTTGTTTTGTGTCTAGTGTTCGTTTTCGTGTTTTTCCTCTCTTCTAATAAAAGAAGATGTACTTTCCACACGCTGCACCTTGGTCATCTCTCTCTCCTATAGACGATCGTGACACTATCTATCATCATATTATCCATTTATTTTAACCAATCATCAGAGTCAGTGCAGTACAAGTTGAGAACCCTTCTCTATATGCATGCTGAAAGTCAGTAGTTAACTTGTTCTCTGAAAACGTTTATCATATTTGGTCAAAAACCTGACCTCCACAATCACCCAACATCAACCCAATTGAAATGGCTAGAGTTGGACCGCAGAGTGATGGAAAAGCAGCCAGCAAGTGCTCAG
Organism: Salvelinus fontinalis; assembly: GCF_029448725.1. Classification (NCBI taxonomy): domain Eukaryota; kingdom Metazoa; phylum Chordata; class Actinopteri; order Salmoniformes; family Salmonidae; genus Salvelinus; species Salvelinus fontinalis. Next base: position 8,988,811 of record NC_074665.1, on the reverse strand, counting down.
CATATATCGGAACTCCTTCAAGACTAGGAAAAGCATTCCAGGTGAAGCTGGTTGAGAGAATGCCAAGCGTGTGCAAAGTTGTCATCAAGGCAAAGGGGAAAATCTTGAAAAACCCTTGAATGAGTAGGTGTGTGCAAACTTGTGACTGGTACTGTGCACGTGCACACACACACACGCACGCACACACGCACCCAGCATGCATGCACGCACGCACGCATGCACGCACGCACGCACGCACACACACACTTCAACATGATGTGTATCAGGGTCGGGGTCAGTCTGACAGAGGTCAGAGTGTATTCTCAGTTGAGGAAGTGAGTGGACGTTGGCTGTGGCTTACTGTAATGTAAAGCATCAGAGGAGATTGCTAGGTTGCCATGTTCAGATAAAGTGTTGCTGAGCTGACGCATGCAGACACACAAAACACAGGAAGTGGGCACAGTTCAGGGTTGAACAGGGTTGCCAGGTCTACCCAGGAGAATTCCTAATTACCATTCTCATCCCCTAGAGACTCCTCAAGTGACTAGCCTAACGACACCCATCCACCATCCCCCCATTACTGGCTAATGATGACACTCGCCATCAAAGTTCCCTCTAAGATGCGCTCCCGCGTGCAGCTCCCCTGAGACTCCACCAAAGCAATATCAGCCTGCACAAAGAAGGATGAGATTGAACTTGAACTTTCAGTTTAACTGTGGGAATTGTGATTGAATCAACGCAATATTAGCCCCTTGCAATGCAACATGCTGAAACAAAACAAAAATATGCAAGACTGGTGAGTATGCAAAACTAACTGTGCAAGAGATGCTGTTGTATGCAGAATGCATCAGAGTGGGAATCTATTGCATTGGCACTCACAACTCTGCACAGACCAGTGTGGCATAACCAATCAGAGCTGCAGTAGGCCTATATGCAAATAGACCATTGCCATATATGGATCTGTGTCATTCACTTTGAACTGGACTGTGTTTAGAGCATGAGCGGTCATGAGTAGATGAGCTTGTTTTGAGATCAAAGCGAGAGCTGCATGTTACCACGTGTATACATTTTGTTCATATCCTTTGCTACATAGTGAGTTATGAGCACAGTTATAGGTCATTTCTAGTCACCAATGGTGGAGTGATTGCTTCCTACAAGAGCACAAAACATACACATACATCTTTAAAAAGCAAGTCGGGTAAAGAGTTTTTTGTTTTTGTTTTAAAGAGGCAGTGTTGTATTTTGAGACAGACATGAATAAGCTATGTAGCCAATAAGTAGAGGGTAGAATAATGTGTCTGATTCTCTGTAATAATGGTATGGGAATAGTAATGCATTTCATTTTGGAAAGTGGTTTTATGCATCAAACAACACAACATCTTCAGTCACCTCCTTGTCTGCAGGTTAAGTTGATGAACAGGTTAATGTCAAGCCCTGAATGTTTTTTTTCAATAGTCTCATGGAATGTAGCCCTATATTGAACACCACACACTGGCTGCTACTGTAGACTGAATGATAGAACAGCTATTTCCATGTTAAAATGTTATGGGATGTATTTTCTCCATTTTTTTTGATGGTAGACCACTCTGGCAGCCGTACATTATGATCAAATAGTCACTGTAGCCTACTTGACCACTGTTAAAACAACTTAAAGTGGGTACAGCTACAGTTTTGACATTAAACGAGACAGCATTTTCACAACATTCAAGTTTGCGCTCAGCAGACCTGAAATTTGCTCAGTGACAAAAAACAAATTCACCATCACGTCCTGATTGGTTCACAGTGGGTGAGCCTGCCAAGGCCTAGGATGGAGCAGAAAAAAAGGAGAAAGAAAGCAAGAGAGAGAGAGACAGAGAGACAGAGAGACAGAGAGACAGAGAGACAGAGAGACAGACAGACAGACAGACAGACAGACAGACAGACAGACAGACAGACAGACAGACAGACAGACAGACAGACAGACAGACAGAGATCAGCGCCACAGGTAACTTCCACAAACCTGTGAAAGCTCTGAGAGACAAAGCAAGCAGGGCCATCATTGCCATCATAAGGAACATACAATTTGACATACCAATTAGGATCTGGCAAAAAATACTTGAACAAGTTATAGAATCCATTGCCCTTTATGGTTGTGAGGTCTGGGGTCCGCTCACCAAACAAGATTTCACAAAATAGGACAAACACCAAGTTGAGACTCTGCATGCAGACAGACAGAAGTACATTCTTTGTACACAGCTGACGTGGCACACAAAGGTGGAGGGAGAGAGAGAGAGACACAGAGAGATTGAGACTGCATGCAGAATTCTGAAGAAAAAAAATCCTCGGTGTACAACGTAAAACACCAAATAATGCATGCAGAGCAGAAATAGGCCGATACCTGCTAATGATCAAAATCCAGAAAAGAGACGTTAAATTCTACAACCACCTAAAAGGAATTGATTCCCAAACCATCCATAACAAAGCCATCACCTACAGAGAGTCCCCTAAGTAAACTGGTCCCAGGACAGCAACACAATTAGACCCAACCAAATCATGAGAAAACAAAAGGATAATTACTTGACACAATGGAAATAATTTTTTTAAAAACTGAGCAAACTAGAATGCTATTTGGCCCTAAACAGAGAGTACACAGTGGCAGAATACCTGACCACTGTGACTGACCCAAACTTAAGGAAAGCTTTGACTATGTACAGACTAAGTGAGCATAGCCTTGCTATTGAGAAAGGCTGCCGTAGGCAGACATGGCTCTCAAGAGAAGACAGGCTATGTGCACACTGCCCACAAAATGAGGTGGAAACTGAGCTGCACTTCCTAACCTCCTGCCCAATGTATGACCATATCTAGAGAGACATATTTCCCTCAGATTACACAGACCCACAAATCATTGGAAAACAAATCCGATTTTGATAAACTCCCATATCTACTGGGTGAAATACCACAGTGTGCCATCACAGAAGCAAGATTTGTGACCTGTTGCCACAAGAAAAGGGCAACCAGTGAAGAACAAACACCATTATAAATGCAGTATTTATGTTTATTTATTTTCCATTTTGTACTTTAACTATTTACACATAATTACAGCACTGTATATACACAACATTACTTTTGAAATGTCTTTATTATTTTGTAACTTTTGTGAGTGTAATGTTTACTGTTTACTGTTTCCTTTAATTGAAATTGAAATTGAACAGAGCGATAGATACTGTCGGAGAGAGATATTGTAGGATAGACATACTGTAGGAGAGGAGGACAGACAGACAGACAGACAGACAGACAGACAGACAGACATACAGACAGACAGACAGACTGGACTGACTGGACTGACAGGAGGCAGGATGCTGAGGAGGGTACACACACACACACACACACACACACACACACACACGCACACATAGAAACACACACAACACACACACACAGACATAGAAACACACAACACACACACAAACATACATTTAAACAATCAACACACACAACACACACACAAGCACACATTTAAAGACACAACACACACACAAACACACAGATAAACACACAACACACAA
>NC_074665.1:8962694-8979788 GCF_029448725.1 Salvelinus fontinalis | reverse complement strand
TGTCCGTTTGTCCTCATAATGGTGTCTGTCCGTGTGTCCTCATAATGGTGTCTGTCCGTGTGTCCTCATAATGGTGTCTGTCCGTGTGTCCTCATAATGGTGTCTGTCCATGTGTCCTCATAATGGTGTCTGTCCAAATGTCCTCATAATGGTGTCTGTCTATATGTCCTCATAATGGTGTCTGTCCGTGTGTCCTCATAATGGTGTCTGTCCATGTGTCCTCATAATGGTGTCTGTCCAAATGTCCTCATAATGGTGTCTGTCTATATGTCCTCATAATGGTGTCTATCCGTGTGTCCTCATAATGGTGTCTGTCCATATGTCCTCATAATGGTGTCTGTCCGTATGTCCTCATAATGGTGTCTGTCCATATGTCCTCATAAATGTGTCTGTCCATATGTCCTCATAATGGTGTCTGTCCGTGTGTCCTCATAATGGTGTCTGTCCTTGTGTCCTCATAATGGTGTCTGTCCATGTGTCCTCATAATGGTGTCTGTCAAAAATGTCCTCATAATGGTGTCTGTCTATATGTCCTCATAATGGTGTCTGTCCGTGTGTCCTCATAATGGTGTCTGTCCATGTGTCCTCATAATGGTGTCTGTCCAAATGTCCTCATAATGGTGTCTGTCTATATGTCCTCATAATGGTGTCTGTCCAAATGTCCTCATAATGGTGTCTATCCGTGTGTCCTCATAATGGTGTCTGTCCATATGTCCTCATAATGGTGTCTGTCCAAATGTCCTCATAATGGTGTCTGTCCGTATGTCCTCATAATGGTGTCTGTCCATATGTCCTCATAATGGTGTCTGTCCATATGTCCTCATAATGGTGTCTGTCCGTGTGTCCTCATAATGGTGTCTGTCCATGTGTCCTCATAATGGTGTCTGTCTAAATGTCCTCATAATGGTGTCTGTCTATATGTCCTCATCATGGTGTCTGTCCGTGTGTCCTCATAATGGTGTCTGTCCATGTGTCCTCATAATGGTATCTGTCCAAATGTCCTCATAATGTTGTCTGTCTATATGTCCTCATAATGGTGTCTGTCCAAATGTCCTCATAATGGTGTCTATCCGTGTGTCCTCATAATGGTGTCTGTCCATATGTCCTCATAATGGTGTCTGTCCAAATGTCCTCATAATGGTGTCTGTCCGTATGTCCTCATAATGGTGTCTGTCTATATGTCCTCATAATGGTGTCTGTCCAAATGTCCTCATAATGGTGTCTGTCCATATGTCCTCATAATGGTGTCTGTCCGTATGTCCTCATAATGGTGTCTGTCCGTGTGTCCTCATAATGGTGTCTGTCCATGTGTCCTCATAATGGTGTCTGTCCGTGTGTCCTCATAATGGTGTCTGTCCGTGTGTCCTCATAATGGTGTCTGTCTATATGTCCTCATAATGGTGTCTTTCCGTATGTCCTCATAATGGTGTCTGTCCATATTTCTTCATAATGGTGTCTTTCCGTATGTCCTCATAATGGTGTCTGTCCATGTGTCCTCATAATGGTGTCTGTCCATGTGTCCTCATAATGGTGTCTGTCCGTGTGTCTTCATAATGGTGTCTGTCCATGTGTCCTCATAATGGTGTCTGTCTATATGTTACCCACCAAACTCAAAATATATTTAAATAATCATTTTGATATCTTGGATGGTCAGTCCTGGCTCTGTCAGCATTTTACCAAAAACAGTGGTGGGGTGCCGGCTTTGTTATTGTTTGAACTGCAGATAGCCCTTTTAAGTACACATACACTTTAATTTAAACTAGGTAAGTCATATAAGAGCAACTTCTTATTTACAATGACATCCTCCCGTGGAACAGTGGGGTTACCTGCCTTGTTCAGGGGTAGAACGTTAGACTTTTACCTTGTCAGCTCAGGGATTCGATCCAGCAAACGTTTCTGTTACTGGTCCAATGCTCTAAGCACTAGGCTACCTGCCACCCAACATCTAGACATGCTCCCACACGCATTGCTCGCAGTTGAGCGCTGCATTGCACCGCTCGCTCACACACACTCATTGCGCTAATACATATTTAGAAAGACTTTAGAAGAATTATTTGAATCACATTTTGTACTTCAACTTCTATCAAGGTTCATTCTCTCAAATGACCTTTATGCAAAACCATTACTTTGCATTAACAGTAAAGTGATCGTTGTGTTTTCACAGGTCTGTGTAAATGTCTGTGGCCTGGTAAAAAACAGGAATGAGATACGATTCAATCAACAAATGAAACCGCCTTCCCCCTGTCTTTAAACTTTCACAAGTTATTCATTTATTCATTTTGCCGCCCTGGAAAGAGTTCGACTAAAATACTTTTCCTGTAGTTTCATGATGATGATGATGATGATGGTGATTTCTGAAGAAGGTTTTTTACTTCCGACGTTGTGATAGGTGGTTGTTTTACCAACTTTAGTTGAATAAACTGATTAGTAAATCGTTCTGGATTACTGTCTGCTAAACTATTAAAATGTAACTGTACAGAATGTAGTAGCAGCTTTAATGGTTTGTTCTTTATATTGTTTTATTTATTTATTATTTGATCAGAGAAGACATATTGAGACCACGGTCCCTGTATATTCCACATAAATATACACATTATAACCAAACTATATATATGTAACAGTATTACTTTAGTCCGTCCCCTCGCCCCGACCCGAGCAGGAACCATGAACCCTCTGCACACATCAACAACAGTCACCCACGAAGCATCCTTACCCATCGCTCCACAAAAGCCGCAGCCCTTGCAGAGCAAGGGGAACCACTACTTCAAGGTCTCAGAGCGAGTGACGTCACCGATTGAAAGGCTATTAGCAAAACGGTGCATTAAAACTAAAAGTAGATTTACGTCGCTCGGTGGAGACCCTAGGAACCTCAAGAGTTAACCAATCCTGTGAACTGGTTAGGAACTTCAAGAGTTAACCAATCCTGTGAACTGATGAGGAACCTCAAGAGTTAACCAATCCTGTGAACTGGTTAGGAAACTCAAGAGTTAACCAATCCTGTGAACTGGTTAAGAACCTTAAGAGTTAACCAATCCTGTGAACTGGTCCCGTGTGGCTCAGTTGGTAGAGCATGGCGCTTGCAACGCCAGGGTTGTGGGTTCATTCCCCACGGGGGGACCAGGATGAATATGTATGAACTTTCCAATTTGTAAGTCGCTCTGGATAAGAGCGTCTGCTAAATGACGTAAATGTAACTGGTTAGGAGCCTCAAGAGTTAACCAATCCTGTGAACTGGTTAGAAAACTCAAGAGTTAAAACCTTTCAAGGACACACGTTCCGCTAGCGGCACACCCCCCCACCCCCACTGAAAAGGCAGAGCCGCGAAATTCAAAAAAAAAATATTTTTTAAATATTTAAATTTCACACATTAAAGTCCAATACAGCTAATGAAAGACACAGATCTTGTGAATCCAGCCAACATGTCCGATTTTTTAAATGTTTTACAGGGAAGACACAATATGTAAAGATGTAAATCTATTAGCTAAAAACACATTAGCATAATCCACCATCTTTTATTTGTCCACCAACACCAGTAGCTATCACCAATTCGGCTAAACTAAGATATTTATAGCCCCTAACCAAGAAAAAAACTCAACAGATGACAGTCTGATAACATATTTATGGTATAGGATAGGTTGTTAGAAAAATGTGCATATTTCAGGTAGATGGCATAGTTTACAATTGCACCCACCGTCACAAATGGACTAGAATAATTACAATGAGCAACGTGTTTACCTAACTACTAATCATCAAACATTTCGTAAAAATACACAGCATACACTAATCGAAAGACACAGATCCTGTGAATACAGACAATATTTCAGATTTTCTAAGTGTCTTACAGCGAAAACACAATAAATCGTTATATTAGCATAGCACGTGCAAACATTACCCCAGCATTGATTCTAGCCAAAGAGAGCGATAACGTAAACATCGCCAAAATATATTATTTTTTTCACTAACCTTCTCAGAATTCTTCAGATGACACCCCTGTAACATCGCATTACAACATACATATACAGTTTGTTCGAAAATGTGCATATTTAGCCACCAAAATCATGGTTAGACAATGGGAAAAGTAGCCCAGCTGGTGAGAAAATGTTGGTGCGCCATATTAGACAGTGATCTACTCGTATACATAAATACTCATAAACGTGACTAAAAAATATAGGGTGGACAGCGATTGATAGACAATTTAATTCTTAATACAATCGCGGAATTACATTTTTTTTATTATCCTTACTTTTCAATACAATTTGCGCCAAGCGAAGCTAAGTCAAAAAAAATGGCGTCCTAAGCCACTAACATTTTTCGACAGAAACACGATTTATCATAATAAATTGTTCCTACTTTGAGCTGTTCTTCCATCAGTATCTTGGGCAAAGGATCCTTTCTTGGGTCTAATCGTCTTTTGGTGGAAAGCTGTCCTCTTGCCATGTGGAAATGCCAACTGCGTTCAGCATGAACTGGAAGCGTGCCCAAAGATTCACAGTGTCTCAGAAATAAATGTCCAAAAATCGCACTAAACGGATATAAATTGCTATAAAACGCTTTAAATCAACTACCTTATGATGTTTTTAACTCCTATAACGAGTCTTAACATGACCGGAGAAAGATTACTCCCAACACTAATGCTTGGAACAAGTGCGGGTCGGTGGCCGCCGCGCGCGTGACGCAGCAAGAAAAGAGTTCCTAGCTACAGGGTTTTTTCATTTATAGTGCCTGTGATGGCGCAATCGACCCCATTCAAATCGTCATCACGTAAAGGCATCCAGGGGAAGACGTAAGCAGTGTCCGTATACTCATAGGAATAACATTGGCCTTAAAACTGACTCCAGAACAGGGGCCAACATTTCTGAAATCTGACTCCATGTCAGGGAAATTGCTGTAGAATGACTTCTGTTCCACTTAGAGACAAAATTTCAACTCAACTCCTATAGAAACTATAGACTGTTTTCTATCCAATAATAATAATAATATGCATATTGTACGATCAAGAATTTTGTAGGAAGCCGTTTCAAAAATTACACGATTACCATAAATTGTGACAACAGCACCCCCTAGCCTTAAGAATTAACCAATCCTGTGAACTGGTTAGAAAACTCAAGAGTTAACCAATCCTGTGAACTGGTTCGGCAACTCAGGTGTCTCCACTTCAACAGCAAAGTCAGATAAGACAGATGTTCATGAAGTAGGGCCTTGTAAACAGATAGGAAGTAAGGTCGAGTTCTACAGGTCTTTAATGAAGTTCAGCCAACCTACAGGATGCAGTGATGAGTATTAAAACTGTCACCAGTAACAAAACAAAGTGCATTATGGGAGATGGAATCCAAAGGTTTAAGAGTAGTTTCAGCTGCACTTTGATAAATAATAATCAAGAACAGATCAAAAGGTTGACTGAATAACCTGCTTCCTACTGCTTAGAGAAAAGACACCATTGGTTTCCGTAGAAAAAGACAACTTTAAAATCTTAGCTTCCTAACCAGTTCATCTATATGTTTTATAAACGATCAAATCCATATCAATCCAAATGCCTAGGTATTTATATTCGGGAACACGTTCGATTGGAGAACAATCTAATGAGTTAACATGTAGTACATCTGAAACAGTTTTAGGAGAGTTTAAAGACAACATGTACTTCGTTTTTGCCTGGATTACGTTTTAGAACAGCAAGGGATTCCTGCATAGCTATAAAATGTGTAGTTTAGACACAGCCAGATCAACAGTCGGGACAATCGAATACGTCGTTGTCACGATCGTCGTATGAGAGAGACCAGGGTGCAACGTGCTATGCGTATATTCTCTTTACAAAATCAACAAAATCAACTAACGACACGTGAAGCTATACAAATAGTGCAGACAGGCAACTAAACATAGACAAGATCCCACAAACACAAATGAGGAAATGGCTGCCTAAATATGATCCCCGATCAGAGACAACGATAAACAGTTGCCTCTGATTGGAAACCATACCAGGCCAACATAGACATACAAATTCACCTAGATAACTCACCCAAGTCACCATCACGCCCCAACCAACACAGAGAATAAACAGCTTACTATGATCAGGGCGTGACAGTCGTAGTATCATCAGCATCTAGATGAACATTTTATAACAGATTGACCATCAGTGTTTATATAAAGAGAACAGGGGCCAAAATCAACCTGTGTGGTACACCTTTATGTACTTAAAAAAAAAAAAGTATAATTTAACCCCATCAATCACGATGGCCTGAGTTCTGTCACTAAGATAATCATGAAACCATGAACAGGCGACAGAGCTCAGGCCTATCGAGGACAACTTCTTCAATAAAACAGCATGAGTTTCAAAAGCTTTTGACAGGTTCACAAACAAAAGGATTGAAAAGACCATTAACAACAGTATTGGTTGCTGTAATAGTGCTCTGCCAAGGCCTAAACACTGATTGGATGTCCAGGCCTAAATACGGATTGGTTTTACATTCAAAATACATTTCTCAGATTTAAAAAAAAAGAAAAGAGAGCAATGTTGTGCATTTACAAAGGATTCTAGAATCTTAGCCAGACAAGGAAGTCTTGAAAGGAGGCAATAATGATCAACATCACTACAATCCCCGTCGTTATTGAGTGGCAGCACTAAAGCTCATTTCCATACTTGTGGAATACTTCCTGGAAACAATGTTAGATTTGAAAAAAATAAAATGAAAAAAAAAAAAGTGGGTTATTGAGCCAATAATGCTGGGCGCTGCACACCTCAGCAGACCAGGATCCAATTGGTCTGTCCCTGTGGATTTCTTGTTGTCTATTGCCAGCAAAAGCATTCCGGACTTATTTTTCTGTGAATAAGCCTAAAAGAAAAGCTTTGACTATCGTTTCTCTCTGATCATTCAGCAAGTTTTCCCTCTATCAGCATCCATCCCAGTATCATTGTGAATAGACTTAGAAGTTATTTCAAAAAAGAGATAGCCCGCTGAAATAAAATGGTGATTAAATGCATCAATGATGGCATTTTTTCCCCGTTAATGAGGCCAGTGTCTGAATTAATGTGTTGTGGCAGAAAGGAAGAGGTAGAAGCATTCAGGGATTTGACAGTTTTCCAGAATTCAGTCGGGTTCTCATTACAATGCGAAAGAGCGGTTACATAATAATCCGTTTTAGCCTTTCTGAATTGTCTTACACAGTCATGCCTCAGTTGGTGAAACGTTTGCCAGTCCGTGTCTACGCTTGTGTTCCTGAACCTTGACCCAGCATTATCATCTCTTTTATGAATTACTTCAGATCATTCCGGAGTGTACCAGGCATTCCATCTGCCTTTCATCCTTCATTTGTTTTAGGAGGCATGATTATTCATAATAGTATTGAAGACATCTGCAAAAAAGCTCAAAGCATAAATCAGATTCAGGGATTAGCTGAAATACAATCAGGGTCACAAAAAATATGATTATGTAAAATAAAAAATGTTTTTAAAGCCTGTTCAATTAAGTTGTTAAACTTTCTGATGACACAAAGCTTAGATTTATGTATTCTCACATCACAACACAAACAACTGGGCAATGATCAATATTATATTGGGTGAAGACAATATATTTTGTTTGGTGTATTCGTTAAAATAAGATCAATCTGAGTTGACTTTAAAGTATCTTTAGGGTTGGGGCTTAGTCACCAGCTGGGTTAGGATTAGATCGTTACACATGTCTTTTAGATATGTCCGAGAGCTGCATTTCTCAATCATAATTTAGGTCACCCAGGATAATAACTTTAATAATAACTAGTTAACTCCTTGAGTGGACAAAGGTTAGCAGAGGGAGGACGGTAGACCCTTATAACAGTCATGGATACATTTGTTCGCAGGACAAAGGATTAAAGATAGTAGCTAAAACATTTTGGCAAGGGAAATTGATTTCAGTAAAGAGACAGAGATATTATTTTAAATTAAAACAACCACTCCACAACCTCTACCCGGTCAGTCAGCTGAACACACTATAACCCTCAATATTAATATCAGAGTCCAAAATGTCCCCAGAGATCCAAGTTTCAGTCAATACCAGAATGTCCGAATGAATCTGCAAAGCCCAGATCTCGATGTGATCCAGTTTAGGAAGTAATCTCTTAATGTTCAGATGGATCAACCGAAGTCCTCTACGATTTTAAAGTCACTTGGAGTCTCCAACTCAAAAAAAAGCTAGGTTCAATAAACAGATGCAAAGCCTGTCTGATGGTTGATATTGATGTAGTTGCTACGGTTATCAGGTTGCAATAGAACTGCACCAGTCGGTCTAACCCTGTTAGTAATAGAAGAAGGAGCAGAAATATGAATGACTTTTTCAAGGTTAGCACCGTAGGTCCTGAGGCCGCAGTCAACGTCAATATGAGGACCTCTCAGAGTACCAATGATGGAGTGTTATCAACTGATGGAAAGGGTAGGTGAGATGAGAGGCGAGAGGAGACCTCACTAGGGAGGAATCGCTGCAGGGCAGCCCTGGCGGGTCAGTCAGAGAGTGACACAGTGACGAGGCAGTGACACGACGACCAGGCTGGAGGAAGTAGGAAATGGAAAAGGTTGTAGAGTCTGAACTATACGGGATACTCTGTAACGTCTCAATTTGCTTTCTCTGGATGTCAGCTCAGACATACAGTGCATTCGGAAAGTATTCAGATCCCTCGACTTTTTCCACAAATTGTTACATTTACAACCTTATTCTAAAAATGGATAAAATTGTTTTCTTTCCTCATCAATTTATACACAATAGCCCATAATGAGAAAGCAAAATCAGTTTTTTTTAGAAATGTAAGCAAATTTACTGCAAATAAAAAACTGAAATATCACATTTATAAAAGTATTCAGACCCTTTACTCAGTAGTTTGTTGAAGCACTTCTGGCAGTGATTACAGCCTTGAGTGTTCTTGGGTATGACACTACAAGCTTGGCACATCTTTATTTGGGGAGTTTCTCCCATTCTTCTCTGCAGATCCTCTCAAGCTCTGTCAGGTTGGATGGGGAGCGTTTCTGCACAGCTATTTTCAGGTCTCTCCAGAGATGTTCGATTGGGTTCAAGTCCGGGCTCTGGCTGGGCCTCTCAAGGCCACTCAGAGACTTGTCCCGAAGCCACTCCTGCATTGTCTTGGCTGTGTGCTTAGGGTCGTTGTCCTGTTAAAAGTGAACCTTGACCCAAGTGTGAGGCCCTGAGCGCTCTGGAGCAGATTGTCATCAAGGATTTGTCTGTACTTTGCTCTGTTCATCTTTCCCTCAACCCTGACTAGTCTCCCATTCCCTGCCGCTGAAAAACATCCCCAAAGCATGATGCTGCCACCACCATGCTTCAACGTAGGGATGCTGCCAGGTTTCCTCCAGACATGATGCTTGGCATTCAGGCCAAAGAGTTCAATCTTGGATTCATCAGACCAGAGAATCTTGTTTCTCATGGTCTGAGAGTCTTTAGGTGCCTTTTGACAAACTCTAAGTGGGCTGTCATGTGGCTTCCGTCTGGCCACTCTACCATAAAGGCCTGATTGGTGGAGTGTTGCAGAGATGGTTGTCCTTCTGGAAGTTTCTCACATCTTCACAGAGGAACTCTAGAGCTCTATCAGAGTGACCATCAGGTTCTATGGTCCCTTCTCGGGGGAGAAGGGACCAAGGCCCTTCTCCCCCGATTGCTCAGTTTGGCTGGGCGGCCAGCTCTAGGAAGAGTCTTGGTGATTCCAAACTTTTTCCATTTAAGAAGGATGGAGGCCACTGTGTTCTTGGGGATCTAAAATGGTGCAGACATTTGTTGGTACCTTTCCTCTGATCTGTGCCTCGACACAATCCCGTCTTGGAGCTCTACAGACAATTCTTTCGAACTTAGGGCTTGGTTTTTGTATTTCGATAGCTGAGGATTTATATTTATTGAATCATTTTCAGAATAAGGCTGTAACGTAACAAAATGTGGAAAAAGTCAAAGGGTCTGAATACTTTTTTAAGGCATTGTATATCCATTCTACTGGCAATGTTTGTCTAAGGAGATTGCATGGCTGTGTGCTCACTTTTATACACCAGCAACGGGTGTGGCTGAAATAGCCGAATCCACTAATTTGAAGGGAAGTCCACATACTTTAGTACATATAGTGTATATTTCTCAATAAGCTGACAGTTTCCTAATTGGAAATTTGGCCTGTCAATATTATACCGGAACTGTGCAAAATAGGTGCATCAACTACATAGGATGAAACGTTCCTCGTAATTTCTGAAAGTAGCAGCTGGCAATCTGGAAAAATACAGTTTCCCCTGTATGTTGGCAAGGAATCAGCTAAAATGCAATCAATCCACACAGTGTGATAGTTAGTTGAATCATAGTTTGTAGGATCACCGCAGTTATAGGCAGCAAGCCAGAAACCAACCACAGACTAGAACCCAGCCAACAACTATAACCCACAATAAACCCAACCACAGACTAGAACCGGGCCAACACTAGAACCCACAATAAACCCAACCACAGACTAGAACCGGGCCAACACTAGGACCCACAATAAACCCAACCACAGACTAGAACCCAGCCAGCACTAGGACCCACAATAAACCCAACCACAGACTAGAACCGGGCCAACACTAGAACCCTCAATAAACCCAACCACAGACTAGAACCTAGCCAGCACTAGGACCCACAATAAACCCAACCACAGACTAGAACCGGGTCAACACTAGGACACAAAATAAACACAACCACAGGCTAGAACCCAGCCAGCACTAGGACCCACAATAAACCCAACCACAGACTAGAACCGGGCCAACACTAGAACCCACAATAAACCCAACCACAGACTAGAACCCAGCCAACACTAGGACCCACAATAAACCCAACCACAGACTAGAACCCAGCCAGCACTAGGACCCACAATAAACCCAACCACAGATTAGAACCCAGCCAGCACTAGGACCCACAATAAACCCAACCACAGACTAGAACCCAGCCAGCACTAGGACCCACAATAAACCCAACCACAGGCTAGAACCCAGCCAACACTAGAACCCACAATAAACCCAACCACAGACTAGAACCCAGCCAGCATTAGGACCCACAATAAACCCAACAACAGACTAGAACCCAGCCAGCACTAGGACCCACAATAAACCCAACCACAGACTAGAACCCAGCCAGCACTAGGACCCACAATAAACCCAGCCACAGACTAGAACCCAGCCAGCACTAGGACCCACAATAAACCCAGCCAAGGCACAAAACTAGCCAGCATAACAAGAGCAAGGAGAGAGCGTTGACTTACTCAACATGATTAAATGCTGGGGCCCATCAACACACTAACATACCACCAGTATGATAGTCAGGAGAGGAGCACCTTGGAAGGGACCAATTTCCAGTGCAGGCCATTGGAAGCTGGGAGGGAGGTAAGCCCTACACCTGGGCGTCCATGTAGGCTAAACCAAGTTAGATTTCAAGTTTGACAGAGTAAAACAAAAAATCCATATCTCAGACTGGCCAATAAAAATAAAAGATTAAGATGGGCAAAAGAACAGCAGAAGGCCAGCATCCCGGAATCACCTCTTCACTGTTGACGTTGAGACTGGTGTTTTGTGGGTACTATTTAATGAATGAGGATTTGTGAGGCGTCTGTTTCTCAAACTAGACACTCTAATGTACCTCCCACCCCTCTTTCTATTCTAGGTAGAGCCAGTTTGCACTGTTCTGTGAAGGGAGTAGTACACAGCGTTGTATGAGATCTTCAGTTTCTTGGCAATTTCTCGCATGGAATAGCCTTCATTTGTCAGAACAAGACTAGACTGATGAGTGTCAGAAGATAGTACTTTCTTTCCGGCCATTTTGAGCCTGTAATCAAACCCACAAATGCTGATGCTCCAGATATTCAACTAGTCTAAAAAAGGCCAGTTTTAATGCCTCTTTAATCAGCAAAACAGCTTTCAGCTGTGCTAACATAATTGCAAAAGGGTTTTCTAATGATCAATTAGCCTTTTAAAATGATAAACTTGGATTAGCTAACACAGCGTGCCATTGGAACACAGGAGTGATGGTTTCTGATAATGGGCCTCTGTACGCCTATGTAGATATTCTATAAAAAATCGGCCGTTTCCAGCTACAATAGTCATTTACAACATTAACAATGTCTACACTGTATTTCAGATCAGTTTGATGTTATTTTAATGGACAAAAAAAAGGCTTTTATTTCAAAAACAAGGACATTTAAAAGTGACCGCAAACGTTAGAACGGTAGCTACATGTCTCAAACAGACCACCATAGTCCCTGCACCTTTGAAAGCGAAGGTAACCTCCCTAAATGATTACCGCCCGTAGCACTCACGTCTGTAGTCATGAAGTGCTTTGAAAGGCTGGTCACGGCTCACATCAACACCATCATGCCAGGAACACTAGATCCACTCCAATTCGCATACCGCCCCAACAGATCCCCAGATGACGCAATCTCAATTGCACTCCACACTGCCCTTTCACATCTGGAAAAAAATAACACCTATGTGAGAATGCTGTTCATTGAATACAGCTCAGCGTTCAACACCATAGTGTCCACAAAGCCCATCCCTAAGCTAAGGACCCTGGGACTTAACAACTCCCTCTGCAACTGGATCCTGGACTTCCTGACGCCCCCCCCCCCCTCCCCCACCCCCAGGTGGTAAGGGTAGGCAACAACACATTTGCCACACTGATCGTCAACACTGGGATCCCTCAGGGGTGCGTGTTTAGTCCCCTCCTGTACTCCCTGTTCACCCACGACTGTGTGGCTAAACACGACTCCAACACCATAATTAAGTTTGCTGACGACACAACAGTGGAAGACCTGATCACAGAGACCTGGCTGTGTGGTGCCAGGACAGCAACCTTTCCCTCAATGTGAGCAAGACAAAGGAGCTGATCGTGGACTACAGGAAAAGGAGGGCCAAACAGGCCTCCATTAATATCGATGGGGCTGAAGTGGAGCGGGTTGAGAGTTTCAAGTTCCTTGGTGTCCACATCACCAACAAACTATCATGATCCAAACACACCAAGACAGTCGTGAAGAGGGCACGACAACACCTTTTCCCCCTCAGGAGACTGAAAAGATTTGCCATGGGTCCCCAGATCCTCAAAAACGTCTACAGCTGCACCATAGAGAGCATTCTGACCGGTTGCATCACCGCCTGGTATGGCAACTGCTCGGCATCCAACAGTAAGGCGCTACAGAGGGTAGTGCGTACTGCTCAGTACATCACCAAGGGCCAAGCTTCCTGACATCCAGGACCTCTATACCAGGCGGTGTCAGAGGAAGGCCTTAGAAATTGTCTAAGACTCCAGTCACCGAAGTCATAGACTGTTCTCTCTGCTACCGCACGGCAAGTGGTAGCGGAACGCCAAGTCTAGGTGCAAAAGGCTTCTGAACAGCTTCTACCCCCAAGTCATAAGACTCCTGCTGAACAATTAATCCAATGGCCACACGGAATATTTACATTGTTTTTACACTGCTGCTACTCACTGTCTATTATTGTTGAATAGCCACTTTACAAACTACCTCGACTAACCTTCACCCCCGCACGTTGACTCGGTACCGGTACCCCCCGTATATAGTCTTGTTATTTCTTGTGGTAGTTTTTTTATTTGATTTTATGTTTTTACGTTAGTTTATTTAGTAAATATTTTCATAACTCTATTTCTTGAACTGCATTGTTGGTTAAGGGCTTGTAAGTGAGCATTTCACGGGAAGGTCATCAGCTTTTGTAATCGGCGCATGTGACGAATACATTTGTATTTCATATGATCACAGTAGGCCTCAGGTGTCTGCTCAGATAATGCGGCAGTGCAGGGTAGGGTACACCTGGTATATCACAGCAGGTGTAACGCTCCTCTTCGTCGGATAATGAGGAATAGGAATCATCGAACCAACACGCAGCGTGGTAAGTGTTCATAGTAAATTTAATCAAATAAACTGACCACTGAATGACAAAAAACAACAAAGAGAGTGAACGGCACGAAACAGTCCTGTAAGGTGAAAAAAACACAAAACAGGAAACAACTACCCACAAACACAGGTGGGAACAGGCTACCTAAGTATTATTCTCAATCAGAGACAACGATTGACAGCTGCCTCTGATTGGGAACCATACCAGGCCAAACACATAGAAATACAAAACATAGAATGCCCACCCCAACTCACGCCCTGACCAAACCAAAATAGAGGATATCTAAGGTCAGGGCGTGACAGTAGGACTCAAGAGTTTCAGCAGACTGTTAAGGCTGTCGCTTTCCTCATCCTCAGATGAGGTGAGGAGAGAAGGATCTTCAGACCAAAATGCGGAGTCAGGGAAATAAGCCATCTTTATTTTATAAACGACAAAACTGAATAATGATGGCAACACGAAAAACAAACACTTTCAAAACTTACAAAATAACAAAACGACGTAGAACGGAACCTGAACATAAACTCACATACATAAACGTAAACTCACGGACAGGAACGTTACATCGAAACACACGAACAGCCAAACAGTCCCGTAAGTGAATAACATCGACAACGACGAAAGACATCACAGGAGACAATCACCCACAAACAAACAGTGAGAATGCCCTACCTAAATATGACTCTTAATCAGAGGCAAACGCAAACCACCTGCCTCTAATCAAGAGCCATACCAGGCAAACCAAAACCAACATAGAAACAGATAACATAGAATGCCCACCCAACCTCACGTCCTGACCAACTAACACACAAAAACTAACATAAATAGGTCAGGAACGTGACAGTACCCCCCCCACAAGGTGCGAACTCCGGACGCACCAGCACAAAGTCTAGGGGAGGGTCTGGGTGGGCATCTAACCACGGTGGTGGTTCAGGCTCGGGGCGCGGTTCCCACCCCACCATAATCCATCCTAACTTCCTCCCTCCAAGAATGTCCACCCTCTTTTGACCCCCACAAAATTCCCTTAACAACATATCTAATAGGGACAACACCGGGACAGAGAGATAAATCAAGAAAGAGGGATAGATAAGAATATAGAGATAGATGAAGATAGAGAGGGAGATTAGGATAGAGGGGCAACTCCGGACTGAAAGGCAGCTCCGGACAGAGAGACAGCTCTGGACTGATGGGCAGTTCTGGGTATCCAGCCTTTTCAGGCTGAAGGACAGCTCATGGCTGACTGACGAATCTCGATGCTCATGGCTGGCTGACGGCTCTCGACGCTCATGGCAGGCTGACTGCTCTCGACGCTCATGGCAGGCTGACGGCTCTCGACGCTCATGGCAGGCTGACGGCTCTCGACGCTCATGGCAGGCTGACGGCTCTCGACGCTCATGGCAGGCTGACGGCTCTCGACGCTCATGGCGCTCTGACGGCTCTGGCTGCTCATGGCGCTCTGACGGCTCTGGCTGCTCATGGCGCTCTGACGGCTCTGGCTGCTCATGGCGCTCTGACGGCTCTGACTGCTCATGGCTCGCTGGCGGCTCTGGCAGATCCTGTCTGGTTGGCGGCTCTGGCAGATCCTGTCTGGTTGGCGGCTCTGGCAGATCCTGTCTGGTTGGCGGCTCTGGCAGATCCTGTCTGGTTGGCGGCTCTGGCAGATCCTGTCTGGTTGGCGGCTCTGGCAGATCCTGTCTGGTTGGCGGCTCTGGCAGATCCTGTCTGGCTGACGGCTCTAGCGGCTCCTGTCTGGCTGATGGCTCTAGCGGCTCCTGTCTGGCTGACGGCTCTGTAGGCTCATGGCAGACGGGCGGCTTTGCAGGCTCATGGCAGACGGGCGGCTTTGCAGGCTCCTGGCAGACGGATGGCTCAGACGGCGCTGGGGAGACGGATGGCTCAGATGGCGCTGGGGAGACGGATGGCTCAGATGGCGCTGGGGAGACGGATGGCTCAGATGGCGCTGGGGAGACGGATGGCTCAGATGGCGCTGGGGAGACGGATGGCTCTGGCCGGATATGGCGCACTGTAGACCTGGTGCGTGGTGCCAGAACTGGAGGCACCGTGCTAATGACAAGCACCTTCCTACTAGTGCGGGGAGCAGGGACAGGGCACACTGTATTCTCAAAGCCTACTCTACCCCTGATGCGTGGTACCGGCACTGGTGACGCCGGGCTGAGGACAAGCACATCAGGATTAGTAGGGGGAGAATATACAGTGTGTACAGGGCTCTGGAGACGCACTGGTAGCTTAGTGCGTGGGGCCGGAACTGGAGGCACCGGGCTAGATACACGCACTACAGGGAGAGTGCGTGGAGGAGGAACAGGGCTCAGGATACGCACTGGTAGCCTAGTGCGTAGTGTAGACACTGTAGGTACTAGGCTGGGGCGGGGAGGTGGTGCCGGAAATACCGGACCGTGGAGACGTACTGGCACTCTTGAGCATTGAGCCTGCCCAACCTTACCTGGTTGAATGCTCCCGGTTGCCCGACCAGTGTGGGGGGGTGGAATAACCCGCACCGGCCTATGTAGGCGAACCGGGGAAACCATGCGTAAGGCAGGTGCCATGTATGCCGGCCCGAGGAGACGCACTGGAGACCAGACGCGTTGAGCCGGCCTCATAACACCTGGCTCAATACTCAATCTAGCCCTACCAGTGCGGGGAGGTGGAATAACCCGCACTGGGCTATGCACTCGTACAGGAGACACCGTGCGCTCTACTGCGTAACACGGCGCCTGCCCGTACTCCCGCTCTCCACGGTAAGCCTGGGAAGTGGGCGCAGGTCTCCTACCTGCCCTTGGCCCACCACCTCCTAGCCCCCCCCCAAGAAATTTTTGGGAATTACTTACGGGCTTTTTCGGCTTCCGTGCCAGACGCGTTTCCTCATAGCTCCGGTTCCTCTCTCCGGTAGCCTCCGCTCTCCTCAGTGCCTCCAGCTGTTCCCATGGGAGGCGATCTCTACCAGCTAGGATCTCCTCCCATGTGTAGACACCCTTTCCATCCAAAACATCGTCCCATGTCCATTGCTCCTTTCTCTCCTGTCCTTTACTCCGTTTAGTTTCCCTTTGCCGCTTGGTCTTAGCTTGGTGGGTGATTCTGTAACGGATGACGCTCTCCTCATCCTCGGAAGAGGTGAGGAGAGAAGGATCTTCAGACCAAAATGCGGAGTCAGGGAAATAAGCCATCTTTATTTTATAAACGACAAAACTGAATAATGATGGCAA
>NC_074665.1:8950194-8957694 GCF_029448725.1 Salvelinus fontinalis | reverse complement strand
AATCTCAGCTCTGTTAAAAGTAAAGTCGAGACTCAATATTTTTATTTGATCATAGTGATTCGGGAGTATCATTAAAACAAGGTTCACATGCCCCCCCCAAAACCAAACACGAAACAACTATACTGAAATCCCTCAAATATTTGCTGAACTAAGTAATAAGTAATACGCCTAAATCAAATCAATGAGGAGAACAGTCAGATTAACCGATACGTAACACAGACACTTTGGAGGTAACGGGAAGATTGGAGTACATGTTGAACCAAGAGGTCGTGAGTTCAAATCCCCCGGTCGAGGACATGTTGAATAATAGTCATTGTCTAAGTAAACATGTCAGTTAAAGAGCTGCTTTGTACTGTATGTTTTAAAAGCGCTGTGTATTATGTGTGAGCATCCCTTGCCAACAAACAAACAGCTATGAATGGATGACTGGATAACCAATCAGGGCCCTGATTGACTTGGCAAAGGAAGACTTTCTTTTTGGTGTGGGGGGGGGGGGGGGGGGGCGTTCCTTTGGGACCATCAGGCATCGTCCTGATACACAGAAACGCTCGAGCGACATCATCGTGAAACATGTCCAGAACGTTGACATCTTACACGGAGTGTACAAAACATGAAGGACTCCTGCTCTTTCCGGAACATAGAATGACCAGATGCCTTGAGACATGGGATGGTGTATGTGTGCCATTCGGAGGGTGAATGGGCAAGACAAAATATGTACGCTCTTAGATGTAAAGCCCTCTGTTTAGGGGGCATGCATGGTTCTGGTACCAGATCCGACCCATATTTTTGCTTATAAATCAATCTCTGGATACCGTAGATCGAAATGGCTTGCATTGAGCGATAGCCCTGGTTTCCACGGACACAGTCGTATTTTTATTGTAGCTTGTGTGACGTACGTTGAGAAATCTGAAACCACCAGAAGCAGGCAACGTCCCTCCTACCATTTCAGTCTTCCGACTGTCCTTCGACACCTGTCTGAACCCTTACATCACAGCCACTGACAAAGCACATGCCTGCAATCGTTACATTGTAGCGCAGCAGGAGACAGAGGTTTGTTTCATCACAATAGCACATTCAGAGATGGATTTATATCCATTTAATCTAAAATAATTAATCGATTTTTAAACCCCCCAAAAAAACAACACTTTATTTTCATCAAGATGAATATGAGACGAAAGGCGAGTTCCTAATGAGTTCAGGAAGCCAGGCTAGAGCTCTCTGTGTGCCGTTCACAGCTGTGGGGCCAGACGTTTTGATCAAGAGAGACCTTTAGAAAATATGCACATTTTGTCTAACACTAAACACACAAATATGTATTTTACAGTTATAAGGAAAGTGACATCTTATAGTTATTGGTTTTATCATTACGATTACATTATATCTTAAAAAGCACATAAGTCATTTCAAACTTTATTCATACAGTTTTGTTGAATAGGAATTCAAATATAAATAATATTTAATATTTTCCTATTTGTACTGTTTACTTGAGCTTGTGTCCTCAGAAGTGAGTGAGCAATTCTTTTTTTTTAAATGACCTAAACGGTGAGGTTTTAACCTTTCATTGAGTATGCAGCATTATTAGTTATTGTTAATTGTCCTCTCAATGTAAATGACTACGTTCTGGGTGTACGTAGACTACATGTAAGATTACACGTAGTTACATTTTTAAGTGCCTTTGAACGGGGTATGGTAGTAGGTGCCAGGCGCACCGGTTTGTGTCAAGAACTGCAATGCTGCTGTGTTTTTGTTCAAGCTCAACAGTTTCCCGTGTGTATCATGAATGGTCCACCACCCAAAGGACATCCAGCCCACTTGACACAACTATGGGAAGCCGTGGAGTCAACGTGGGCCATCATCCCTGGCAAAGGGTATTAGGAAGATGTTTTTAATGTTTTGCACACTCAGTGTGTGTTCTAAGAATATGACAACAATGTTCTGTGTATGTTTGGTGTGGTTTGGTTTGGTTTGGTTTGACTTGGTGTGGTATGGTTTGGTTTGGTGTAGCTTTGTGTGATGTGGTTTGGTTTACTGTGGTTTGGTTTGGTGTGGTTTGGTTTGGTTTGGTGTGGTTTGGTTTGGTTTGCTATGGTTTGGTGTGGTTTACTGTGGTTTACTGTGGTTTGGTTTGGTGTGGTTTGGTTTGGTTTACTGTGGTTTGGTTTGGTGTGGGTGGTTTATTGTGGTTTGGTTTGGTGTGGTTTGGTTTGGTTTACTGTGGTTTGGTTTGCTGTGGTTTGGTTTGGTGTGGTTTGGTTTGGTTTACTGTGGTTTGGTTTGGTGTGGTTTGGTTTGGTTTGGTGTGGTTTGGTGTGGTGTGGTTTGGTTTACTGTGGTTTGGTTTGGTGTGGTTTGGTATTATGTTGATGTAATAACTCAAAAGCCAAAACATGCTAAAAAGCTTTTCAGAAGCTTTTTGCTAATATAGATAAAATGTTCCCTTAACTAACAGAAAACTGGACACCATTAGGTGCACATTACGGATAGCTTTACAAAAACGTTCTCTCTCCCTGGAATTGTTAGCTGGGAACTTCCTTTTCACCCCCATGTCCCTCCCTACCCTCTCTTTCCCCATCTTTTCTTGTTTTTTCTTTTCTGCTCACCCCCTCCCTTGTTTTCTATTTTGTCAGTCAATGGACTGATTCCTTTTTCTTCTTTGCAGGAGAGCAGCTAGCTAGCAGATCAGGAGATGTTGTATCGTGGGCAAGACAGGCAAAGCTCCTTTCTATCCCTGACATGTAATTCATGTTAATCCTTTAATCTCTGGCTTGTAGTGCAGACCCCTCACCTTGCAGTTACTGGGGATGGAGAGAGAGAGAGAGCGAGAGAGGGAGAGAGAGAGAGGGACAGAGAGAAAGAGAGAGGGAGTGGTGGAGAGAGGGAGAGAGAGAGGGACAGAGAGAAAGAGAGAGGGAGTGGTGGAGAGAGCGAGAGGGAGAGAGAGAGGGACAGAGAGAAAGAGAGAGTTAGTGGTGGAGAGAGGGAGAGAGAGAGGGACAGAGAGAAAGAGAGAGAGAGAGAGGGAGAGAGAGGGACAGAGAGAAAGAGAGAGAGAGAGAGAGAGAGAGGGACAGAGAGAGGGACAGAGAGAAAGAGAGAGGGAGTGGTGGAGAGAGCGAAAGGGAGAGAGAGAGGGACAGAGAGAAAGAGAGAGGGAGTGGTGGAGAGAGGGAGAGAGAGAGGGACAGAGAGAAAGAGAGGGAGAGAGAGAGGGATAGAGAGAGAGAGAGAGAGGGAGAGAGAGAAAGTGAAAGAGAGAGAGAAAGAGAGAGGGACAGAGAGAAAGAGAGGGAGAGAGAGAGGGAGAGGGACAGAGAAAAAGAGAGAGGGAGTGGTGGAGAGAGGGAGAGAGAGAGGGACAGAGAGAAAGAGAGAGGGAGTGGTGGAGAGAGGGAGAGAGAGAGGGAGTGGTGGAGAGGGAGAGAGAGGGACAGAGAGAAAGAGAGATAGTGGTGGAGAGAGGTGTCGGGATAGCTATGCTTGTAGCGCCGACCCATCTTCTTTCTTCGGCCACTGTCCCAGAGACAAGGAGAGAAAGAGACATAAATATATAAATATATACAGTATATACAATGAGTATACCAAACATTAAGAACACCTTTCTAATATTGAGTTGTATAACCCCTTCCTTTTGCCCTCAGAACAGACCCAATTCTTCGAGGCATGGACTCTACAAGGTGTCGAAAGCGTTCCACAGGGGTACTGGCCCATGTTGACTCCAATGCTTCCCACAGTTGTGTCAACTTGGCTGGATGTCCTTTAGGTGGTGGGTCGTTCTTGATACACACGGGAATCTGTTGAGCGTGAAAAACGCAGTTCTTGACACACTCAAACCGCTGCACCTGGCACATACTGCCATACCCCTTTCAAACCGCTGCACCTGGCACATACTGCCATACCCCTTTCAAACCGCTGCACCTGGCACATACTGCCATACCCCTTTCAAACCGCTGCACCTGGCACATACTGCCATACCCCTTTCAAACCGCTGCACCTGGCACCTACTACCATACCCCTTTCAAAGACACTTCAATATTTTATCTTGCCCACTCACCCTCTGAATGGCACACATACACAATCCATGTCTTAAATGGCTCAAGGCTTAAAAATCCTTCTTTAACCTATCTTTCCCCTTCATCTACACTGATTGAAGTGGATTTAACAAGTGACATCAATAAGGGATCACAGCTTTCACCTGGATTCACCTGGTCAGTCTGTGTCATGGAAAGAGCAGGTGTTATATATATATACAGTGCATTCGGAAAGTATTCAGACCCCTTCCCTTTTTCCGCAATTTGTTACGTTACAGCCTTACTCTAAAAATTGATTAAACATACTTTTTTTGTCATCAATCTACACACAATACCCAATAATGACAAAGTGAAAAAAGGTTTTTAGAAACGTTTGCTAATTTATTCAAAATAAATAACAGAAATACCTTATTTACATAAGCATTCAGACACTTTGCTTTGAGACTCTAAATTGAGGTCAGGTACATTCCGTTTCCATTCATTATCATGAGATGTTTCTACAACCTCATTGGAGACCACCTGTGGCAAATTAAATTGATTGGACATGAATTGAAAAGGCACACACACCTGGTTATAAAAGGTCCCACAGTTGACAGTGCATGTCAGAGCAAAAACCAAGCCATGAGGTTGAAAGAATTGTCCGTAGAGTTCTGAGATGGGATTACGTGGAGGCACAGATCTGGGGAAGGGTACCAAAACATTTCTGCAGCATTGAAGGTCCTCAAGAACACAGTGGCCTCCATCATTCTTAAGTGGAACAAGGTTGGAACCACTAAGACTCTTCCCAGAGCTGGCCGCCCGGCCGAACTGAGAAATCGAGGGAAAAGGGCCTTGATCAGTGAGGTTACCAAGAAGGCAATGGTCACTCTGACAGAGCTCCAGATTTACTCTGTGGAGATGGGACACACTGCCAGAAGGACAACCATCTCTGCAGCACTCCACCAATCAGGCCTTTATGGTAGAGTGACCAGACGGAAGCAACTCTACAGTAAAAGACACATGATAGCGATGCTTGGATTTTTTTCCAATTTGCTTGATTTAGCTAGAAACACAAGCATATTGCTAGGTATTACTGTACTGTTGGAGCTAGAAACACAAGCATATTGATAGGTATTACTGTTGGAGCTAGAAACACAAGCATATTGTTAGGTATTAATGTTGGAGCTAGAAACACAAGCATGTTGCTAGGTATTACTGTTGGAGCTAGAAACACAAGCATATTGCTAGGTATTACTGTACTGTTGGAGCTAGAAACACAAGCATATTGCTAGGTATTACTGTTGGAGCTAGAAACACAAGCATATTGCTTGGTATTACTGTACTGTTGGAGCTAGAAACACAAGCATATTGCTAGGTATTACTGTACAGTTGGAGCTAGAAACACAAGCATATTGCTAGGTATTACTGTTGGAGCTAGAAACACAAGCATATTGCTAGGTATTACTGTTGGAGCTAGAAACACAAGCATATTGCTAGGTATTACTGTACTGAATGGAGCTAGAAACACAAGCATATTGCTACGTATTACTGTACTGTTGGAGCTAGAAACACAAGCATATTGCTAGGTATTACTGTACTGTTGGAGCTAGAAACACAAGCATATTGCTAGGTATTACTGTTGGAGCTAGAAACACAAGCATATTGCTAGGTATTACTGTACTGTTGGAGCTAGAAACACAAGCATATTTCTAGGTATTACTGTTGGAGCTAGAAACACAAGCATATTGCTAGGTATTACTGTTGGAGCTAGAAACACAAGCATATTGTTAGGTATTACTGTACTGTTGGAGCTAGAAACACAAGCATATTGCTAGGTATTACTGTACTGTTGGAGCTAGAAACACAAGCATATTGCTAGGTATTACTGTTGGAGCTAGAAACACAAGCATACTGTTAGGTATTACTGTTGGAGCTAGAAACACAAGCATATTGTTAGGTATTACTGTTGGAGCTAGAAACACAAGCATATTGCTAGGTATTACTGTTGGAGCTAGAAACACAAGCATATCGATAGGTATTACTGTTGGAGCTAGAAACACAAGCATATTGCTAGGTATTACTGTTGGAGCTAGAAACACAAGCATATTGCTAGGTATTACTGTACTGTTGGAGCCAGAAACACAAGCATATTGTTAGGTTTTACTGTACTGTTGGAGCTAGAAACACAAGCATATTGCTAGGTATTACTGTTGGAGCTAGAAACACAAGCATATTGCTAGGTATTACTGTACTGTTGGAGCTAGAAACACAAGCATATTGCTAGGTATTACTGTACTGTTGGAGCTAGAAATACAAGCATATTGCTAGGTATTACTGTACTGCTGGAGCTAGAAACACAAGCATATTGCTAGGTATTACTGTACTGTTGGAGCTAGAAACACAAGCATATTGCTAGGTATTACTGTTGGAGCAAGAAACACAAGCATATTGCTAGGTATTACAGTACTGTTGGAGCTAGAAACACAAGCATATTGCTAGGTATTACTGTACTGTTGGAGCTAGAAACACAAGCATATTGCTAGGTATTACTGTACTGTTGGAGCTAGAAACACAAGCATATTGCTAGGTATTACTGTTGGAGCTAGAAACACAAGCATATTGCTAGGTATTAATGTTGGAGCTAGAAACACAAGCATATTGCTAGGTATTACTGTTGGAGCTAGAAACACAAGCATATTGCTAGGTATTGCTGTTGGAGCTAGAAACACAAGCATATTGCTAGGTATTACTGTTGGAGCTAGAAACACAAGCATATTGCTAGGTATTACTGTTGGAGCTAGAAACACAAGCATATTGCTAGGTATTACTGTTGGAGCTAGAAACACAAGCATATTGCTAGGTATTGCTGTACTGTTGGAGCTAGAAACACAAGCATATTGCTAGGTGTTACTGTTGGAGCTAGAAACACAAGCATATTGCTAGGTATTACTGTACTGTTGGAGCTAGAAACACAAGCATATTGCTACGTATTACTGTACTGTTGGAGCTAGAAACACAAGCATATTGCTAGGTGTTACTGTTGGAGCTAGAAACACAAGCATATTGCTAGGTATTACTGTTGTAGCTAGAAACACAAGCATATTGTTAGGTATTACTGTTGGAGCTAGAAACACAAGCATATTGCTAGGTATTACTGTTGGAGCTAGAAACACAAGCATATTGCTAGGTATTACTGTTGGAGCTAGAAACACAAGCATATTGCTAGGTATTACTGTTGGAGCTAGAAACACAAGCATATTGCTAGGTATTACTGTTGGAGCTAGAAACACAAGCATATTGCTAGGTATTACTGTTGGAGCTAGAAACACAAGCATATTGCTAGGTATTACTGTTGGAGCTAGAAACACAAGCATATTGCTAGGTATTACTGTTGGAGCTAGAAACACAAGCATATTGCTAGGTATTACTGTACTGTTGGAGCTAGAAACACAAGCATATTGCTAGGTATTACTGTTGGAGCAAGAAACACAAG
>NC_074665.1:8882694-8947694 GCF_029448725.1 Salvelinus fontinalis | reverse complement strand
CCCCGGGGCTAACCCTAAACCCCCCTACAAGGCTCTTCATCAGGGCTGTTATTCAATACAAACCCCTGTACGTCTCAACATCCATCCAGGCGGGCAGGTGTGTGTGTGTGTGTGTGTGTGTGTGTGTGTGTGTGTGTGTGTGTGTGTGTGTGTGTGTGTGTGTGTGTGTGTGTGTGTGTGTGTGTGTGTGTGTGTGTGTGTGTGTGTGTGTGTGTGTGTGTGTGTGTGTGTGTGTGCGTCCGTGCCTGCGCTGTCCGTCTACTCTGGCAGGTGTGTCAGGATGTAACAGATATCATGGTGACTCTGGACTGTCTCATTAATTAATTAATTATTCTAGTTAGTGAAGGATAAATCAGACACCACTTCATGGCTGTGTGTGCTCTGATAGCTGGATAAATCAGACACCACTTCATGGCTGTGTGTTCTGATAGCTGGATGAATCAGACACCACTTCATGGCTGTGTGTGCTCTGATAGCTGCATAAATCAGACACTACTTCATGGCTGTGTGTTCTGATAGCTGGATAAATCAGACACCACTTCATGGCTGTGTGTTCTGATAGCTGGATAAATCAGACACCACTTCATGGCTGTGTCCTCTGATAGCTGGATAAATCAGACACCACTTCATGGCTGTGTGTTCTGATAGCTGGATGAATCAGACACCACTTCGTGGCTGTGTGTTCTGATAGCTGGATAAATCAGACACCACTTCATGGCTGTGTCCTCTGATAGCTGGATAAATCAGACACCACTTCATGGCTGTGTGTTCTGATAGCTGGATGAATCAGACACCACTTCGTGGCTGTGTGTGCTCTGATAGCTGGATAAATCAGACACCACTTCATGGCTGTGTGTTCTGATAGCTGGATAAATCAGACACCACTTCATGGCTGTGTGTGCTCTGATAGCTGGATAAATCAGACACCACTTCATGGCTGTGTGTTCTGATAGCTGGATAAATCAGACACCACTTCATGGCTGTGTCCTCTGATAGCTGGATAAATCAGACACCACTTCATGGCTGTGTGTTCTGATAGCTGGATAAATCAGACACCACTTCATGGCTGTGTGTGCTCTGATAGCTGGATAAATCAGACACCACTTCATGGCTGTGTGTTCTGATAGCTGGATAAATCAGACACCACTTCATGGCTGTGTGTTCTGATAGCTGGATAAATCAGACAGCACTTCATGGCTGTGTGTTCTGATAGCTGGATAAATCAGACACCACTTCATGGCTGTGTGTTCTGATAGCTGGATAAATCAGACACCACTTCATGGCTATGTGTTCTGATAGCTGGATGAATCAGACACCACTTAATGGCTGTGTGTGCTCTGATAGCTGGATAAATCAGACACCACTTCATGGCTAGAAGTGTTCTGATAGCTGGATAAATCAGACACCACTTCATGGCTAGAAGTGTTCTGATAGCTGGATGAATCAGACACCACTTAATGGCTAGAAGTGTTCTGATAGCTGGATAAATCAGACACCACTTCATGGCTAGAAGTGCTCGTTTTTCTGAATGTTCCAGTATGAACCTTATGACCAGTGTTGTGAAGCCGTTGTCTTACAAAACATGACTAAGAACTAAAGGCATTATGACTGAAACATGATTGCAGACAGAGAGAGAGCGAGAGAGAGAGAGCGAGAGAGAGAGAGAGAGAGAGAGAGAGAGAGAGAGAGAGAGAGAGTTAGAGAGAGAAAGAGAGAGAGAGAGAGAGAGAGAGAGAGAGAGAGAGAGAGGGGAGAGAGAGAGCGAGAGAAAGAGAGAGAGAGAGAGAGAGAGAGAGAGAGAGAGAGAGAGAGAGAGAGAGAGGGGAGAGAGAGAGAGGGTAGGTAGGTAGGTAGGTAGGTAGGTAGGTAGGTAGGATAAATAGAACTACAGCATGACTGGAGAGAATAGACAAAATACTATGTAACCTTTATGTAACCTTTATTTGACTAGTCAGTTAAAGAACAAATTCTTATTTTACAATGACTGCCCACCCCGGCCCAGGATCAAACCAGGGTCTGTAGTGGCACCTCTAGATGCAGAGATGTAGTGCCTTAGACCGCTGCGTCACTCGGGAACCTTAAAATGTTGGCAGCGGTGAGACTAAAGCAAGGGGGGCTGGTGGTACACAGTAAGTGCCAAATTTTCATGTTGTTTTACAGTAACTTAACGGCAGTTGCCTGTAAATGATCATAAATAAAAGGTACAGTATGTTACTGTACAGTATTTTACGGTATTCAATACTGTTACTGTAATCTTTTTTGCCATTGTTTTTATGTGAACTTACAGGCAACTGGCTGCCTGTAAATTACCGTAAAACAACAGTACAGTGCATTACTGTAATACTTGTATGGTAATTGTAACAAATGAATGCATGAATGATTGAATTCATTCATTCATTAACGGATAAATTCATTAAATTCATTGATGGGGGTGGGGTTTGTATTTTACAGTATTTTACCGTAATTGCATGAGATTGGTGCAAGCCAGTTAGCTGCTGGGTAATGCTATTACACTATTTCAGCATATCAAGGCCTCTAGCAGTGTTGTACTTAACAAAGGATTCCAATCTTGCAGTGCCTACAGGGCGAAACAGACCAAGGTTCATAGGCAAATACTAGCGACGGGGAAAAACAACGTTTCATGAAGCATTGATGTTTTCCAGCCTAAATGTGTTCCGAAAGTAGGTTAATTACGCAAGGCTTTGGTCGTCAGAGTGTACCACTAATGGCACCTGTTGGTCAAAAGAATTAAGAGCGGCCGAATTATGAAAGATGACGTCTTCACACCTCCTAGCGTATGCACAGCGTAGCCTTTTTTGGTTTTCTACCAGAACAATGACGAAGCGAAGCTCCGGGACTTCATTGGCCACGTGCTTCTGATAAAGTGATACAGGCGTTGGCACTCTGCCTCAAAGTAGACCGCGTAGGGATTTCGACTCATGCCTCGGTGCTCCAGTACCAAACCTAACCACTAGTAGACGTTCTGCCACTACAATCTGTCTTCTATACACATTAAATCGTTAGGGCACTACTACTACCTATCTATTCAATTTGTGCGGCATTCTCGCTAACCGGTGGCACAAATGCGGCAAAGTACGCTTCAAAATATGTTAATGTGACAGCAACAACAATACTGTACATCTAGTGGTATTTGATATCTATTATGGATCCCCATTAGCTGTCGCGATAGCAGCAACTACTATTCCTGGGGTCCACATGAAACATGACTTAATGCAATACATGACACAGTGAAACATGACATAATGAAACATGACATAATGCAAAACATGACATAATGAAACACGACATAATGCAAAACATTACGTAATGAAACATGACATGACACAATGAAACATGATATAATGAAACATGTCATAATACAAAACATGACATAATGAAACATGACATAATGCAACATGACATAATGAAACATGACATAATGAAACATGACATAATCCAAAACATGACATAATGAAACACGACATAATGCAAAACATGACGTAATGAAACATGACATAATGAAACATGACATAATCCAAAACATGACATAATGAAACACGACATAATGCAAAACATGACGTAATGAAACATGACATAATGAAACATGACACAATGAAACATGACATAATGAAACATGACATAATGCAACATGACATAATGAAACATGACATGACACAATGCAAAACATGACATAATGAAACACGACATAATGCAAAACATGACATAATGAAACATGACATAATGAAACATGACATAATGAAACATGACATAATGAAACATGACATAATGAAACACGACATAATGCAAAACATGACATAATGAAACATGACATAATGAAACATGATATGACACAATGAAACATGACATGATGAAACATGACATAATGCAACATGACATAATGAGACATGACATAATGCAACATGACATAATGAAACATGACATAATGCAACATGACATAATGCAACATGACATAATGCAAAACATGAATAAACAATAATAGCTGAAGGACAGACCTGGATGGATTTGAAAACAAGGAAAATGTTACTATGTTGTTCTGTATTGACTCAATACTGAGAGAGAAAACAGACCTATCGGGGGTCCTGAATAGTAGTCGAAGGCATTGCATTTCAGTGCAAGAGGCATCACTACAGTCCCTGGTTCGAATCCAAGCTGTATCACATCTGGCTGTGATTGGGAGTCCCATTGGGCTGCGTACAATTGGCTTAGCGTTGTTTGGCTGGGGCAGGTAATCATTGTAAATAAGAATTTATTCTTAAAACCTGTTTGGGCTGCAAGCCCGACGTCGGTACAAATATGACAACAGCTGCAGGGCGCGAAATTCAACATCTATTTTTTTAAAATATTTAACTTTCACACATTAACAAGTCCAATACAGCATTTGAAAGATAAACATCTTGTCAATCCAGCCAACATGTCCGATTTTTTAAATGTTTTACAGAGAAAACACCACATATATTTATGTTAGCTCACCACCAAATAAAAAAGTGGACAGACACGTATGATTATGATTATGATGTATGAATTATGATTCAAGTAGCATGCACAAGCCAACCTAAATAACCTAGAACCAACCTAAAGAACCTAGAAAACCTAGAAAAAACTACCTCAGATGACAGTCCTATAACATACACAATAAATCTATGTTTTGTTCATAAAATGTGCATATTTTAGCTATAAATCAGTTTTACATTACTGCTCCCATCATTGCTACAGTCTGAAATCGCACGGGAGTAGCCAGAGAAAATACAAACACCAACGTCAACTACTAATTACACCTCATAAAACATTTCAGAAAAACATATGGTGGATAGCTAATGAAAGACAAGTATCGTGTGAATAGAGCCAATATTTCCGATTTTTGAAGTGTTTTACAGCGAAAACACAATATATCGTTATATTAGCTTACAACATTAGCTAGCATACGGCAGCATTGATTCTAGTCAAGCGCTAGCATAGCACAGTTCGACAGATATATGAAAAAGCATCCCAAATTGGGTCCTTATCTTTGTTGATATTCCATCAGAATGTTGTAACGGGGTCCATTGTCCAGTACAGTCTTTAGTTGGGTTCCAGAACGAACTATTTCCCTCTTTGGTTAGCAAGCACAATGGCCGTGCGGCGCTAATCTGTCTTTCTTCAAAAAATTCTTCCGTCGCATCACATCTAAAGTCCAGAATAAATTGCAATAATATAATTCAAGTATATTGAAAAAACATACTTTAGGATGATTTTGTGACATGTATCAAATAATATCGTAGGCAGAGGTCATATTCACCTTTAACGAGCGTATTCCAGGAGCCGAGTCCAGGTTCTGCATCGCGCCCGGAAAAAAAATTAAACTGCGCAGGTCTCACAAGAAGTTGTGGTGTTCAGCCCCTGAAAGAGATATTCGACTCCTTTCTTCTCTCACTTCCGCATTACACCCAGATGGAGGCGTGTGACGTGTTTCTACGGTCCTAAGTGACATGACCTTGTATAGACAAGGTCTTAAAGAGAGACATAGCATTTTGG
Organism: Salvelinus fontinalis; assembly: GCF_029448725.1. Lineage (NCBI taxonomy): Eukaryota > Metazoa > Chordata > Actinopteri > Salmoniformes > Salmonidae > Salvelinus > Salvelinus fontinalis. The sequence continues at coordinate 8,942,162 of NC_074665.1, read as the reverse complement.
AAATCTCAAATCTGGATAGGAAATGGGCTGTAAAAATAGTTCTGTTCAACTTAGAGAAATAATTCAAACGTTTTTAGAAACTATAGACTGTTTTCTATCCAATAATAGTAAATATATGCATATTGGAAGATCAAAAATTTCTTAAGAGGCCGTTTGAAAATGTGCGCATATTTTCCAGTTTTTTCAATATTCATCCTGCAGCCAGAAGAAGTTTTAACTGACTGGCCTAGTTAAATTTAAAAAAATAATAATATTATTCTACATTTACATTTCACATTTACATACAGTAGTATCTAGGCTGTCAGTTACACACATAATATCACAACAAACACACACAATATCTAGGTCAAAAGAAAGAGGAGCTGTGCCGTGAGGTGTTGCTTTAAAAAAAAAAAATGGTTTGCTGTTCACTACATAAGATGGAAGGGAGGTCCATGCACTCATGGCTCTGTATAATACTATACGTTTCCTTGAATTCGTTCTGGACCTGGGGACTGTGAAAAGACACCTGGTGGCATATCTGGTGGGGGAAGTGTGTGTGTCAGAGCTGTGTGTAAGTTGACTATGCAAACCATTTTGATTGATTTATTTCATATAAAAAACAAGAAGTGATGCATTCCGTCTCTCCTCAACCCAAGAGAGAATGTCATGCATAGTATTTATATCAGCCCTCTGATTACAGTGAAGAGCAAGACGTGCCGCTCTGTTCTGGGCCAGCTGGGGCATAACTAGGTCTTTCTTTGCAGCACTGGACCACAAGACTGAGACAATAATCAAGATAAGATCAAACTGGAGCTTGCAGGACTTGCTTTGTGTAGTGTGGTGTCACTAAAAACCTCTCCACATCTTTACAACCTTTGAATCAATACGTTTTGATCATGTTTACAATCCAAGGCTGATACCAGTGGTGGAAAAAGTACCTAATTGTCATACTGTAGTAAAAGTAATGATACCTTAATAGAAAATGACTCAAGTAAAAGTGAAAGTCACCCAGTAAAATCATTCTTGAGTAATAGTCAAAAAGTATTTGGTTTTAAATATACTTAAGTATCAAAAGAAAAAGTATAAATAATTAAACAATTCCTTATATCAAGCGGGCTTGATTTTCTTTTTGTCTTTAAAAAAAAAACGGATAGCCAGGGGCACATTCCAACACTCAGACATCATTTACAAACAAATCATTTGTGTTTAGTGAGTTCGCCAGATCAGATGCAGTAGAGATGAGCAGGTATTTTCTCTATAGCTGCGGGAATTAGACCATTTCCCTGTCCTGCCAAGTATTCAAAATGTAACGAGAACTTTGGGGTGTCAGGGAAAATGTACAGAGTAGAAAGTACATTATATTTTAAAGGGATGTAGTGGAGTATAAGTACAAGTTGTCAAATATATAAATAGCAAAGTAAAATACAGTACAGAAGTACTTTAAATTATTCTTACATAAGAGGAAAGAAAGGGCAGAGGAGAGGAGAGGAGAGGAGAGGAGAGGAGAGGAGAGGAGAGGAGAGGAGAGGAGAGGAGAGGAGAGGAGAGGAGAGGAGAGGAGAGGATAGGAGAGAAACAGAAGAGGATAGGATAGAGAAACGCAAAAGGGCAATGGAGATTAAAAAGAGAGTGAGACAGAGGAAGGGATAAAGAGAGGGGGAGATGGTGAAAGGAGAGGGAGAATGAAGAATGGGCCAGTTAGATATGTCTGGTGAACGAGCTGTTATTACAGAGAGACAAACAGCTTCTCTAATAGAGAAATACAGACACTCATCAATTTAGATCGACAAGCTGGGGTTCCAGACATACCTCACCTTCTCTTCTCCTTCTCTCTCTCTCTCTCTCTCTCTCTCTCTCTCTCTCTCTCTCTCTCTCTCTCTCTCTCTCTCTCTCTCTCTCTCTCTCTCTCTCTCTCTCTCTCTCTCTCTCTTTCTCTCTCTCTCGCTCTTTCTCTTTCTCGTCCATTTCTCCATTCATCACTCAGGGGGAAGCAGCCGTTCCTCCTGGGGTATCATGGGTAATCTTGCGTGGTGTGAAACGTAGCCACAGCGTGCGGGTGGTGGCGGGACCCTCTGTTATTTACTGCTCACTTAGTCCCCCCTGCACCCTGACACACACACACACACCGACACACACAATTTATGAGGACAATCCTCAGACCCTCCACGCTCTACTGGAGCACTGGCTGATTGATGGAGAGGGAGTGAGGGAAGGAGAGACAGGGAGAGAGACAAGGAAAGAGGGAAGGAGAGACAGGGAGAGAGACAAGGAAAGACAGGGAAACAGAGTGAGAGAGACAGGGAGAGAGAGAAAATAGAGGGAAAGAAAGTGAGAGAGAGGGAGAGAGACAGGGAGAGAGGGAGGGAAAGAGACAAGGAAAGAGAGGGAGAGAGACAGGGAGAGAGAGAAAAGAGAGTGAGAGAGAGGGAGAGAGACAGGGAAAGAGACAAGGAGAGAGAGGGAGAGAGAGAGACAGGGAAAGAGAGTGAGAGAGACAGGGAGAGAGACAAGGAAAGAGAGGGAGAGAGACAGGGAGAGAGACAAGGAAAGAGAGGGAGAGAGACAAGGAAAGAGAATGAGAGAGAGGGAGAGAGACAAGGAAAGAGAGGGAGAGAGACAGGGAGAGAGACAAGGAAAGAGAGGGAGAGAGACAGGGAGAGAGAGAAGGAAAGAGAGGGAGAGAGACAAGGAAAGAGAAGGAGAGAGACAGGGAAAGAGAAAGAGATAGACAGGGAGAGAGACAAGGAGAGAGAGGGAGAGACAGGGAAAGAGAGGGAGTGAGACATGGAGAGAGAGAGAGACAGGGAGAGAGAGGGAGAGACAGTGAAAGAGAGGGAGTGAGACATGGAGAGAGAGGGAGAGAGACAGGGAGAGAGAGGAAGAGACAGGGAGAGAGAGGGAGAGAGACATGGAGAGAGAGGGAGAGACAGGGAAAGAGAGGGAGTGAGACATGGAGAGAGAGAGAGAGAGAGAGAGAGAGGGAGAGACATGGAGAGAGAGGAAGAGACAGGGAGAGAGAGGGAATAGAGACATGGAGAGAGAGAGAGACAAGGAGAGAGAGGAAGAGACAGGGAGAGAGAGGGAGAGAGACATGGAGAGAGAGAGAGACAAGGAGCAAGAGGGAGAGACAGGGAGAGAGACAGACAGAGAGTCAAGGAAAGAGAGGGAGACAGACAAGGAGAGAGATATGGAAAGAGAGGGAGATAGAGGGAGAGACAAGGAGAGAGACAGGGAGAGACAGGTAGAGAGAGGGAGAGAGACAGGTAGAGAGAGGGAGAGAGAGACAGAGGAAAAGAGACAGAGGGAGAGAGGGAGAGAGATATGGAGAGAGAGGGAGAGAGACATGGAGAGAGAGGGAGAGAGACAGGTAGAGAGAGGGAGAGAGAGACAGAGGATAAGAGACAGAGGGAGAGAGGGAGAGAGATATGGAGAGAGAGGGAGAGAGACAAGGAGAGAGAGGGAGAGAGGAAGACACAGGTAGAGAGAGTGGGAGAGACAGGTAGAGCGAGTGGGAGAGACAGGGAGAGAGAGAGGGGGAGAGAGAGGGAGAGACATGTAGAGAGAGAGCTACTCTTCCTGGGGTCCATTGCATGTTTGAGGGAAAAATCACATTCTTACAGAGTGAATGGCAGCATTCTGTCATTAGCTCAGTCTCCAAATAAAACGTTGACCCATCTCTGTAGCAACAGAACCACGGCTTGACCTTTTAAATACACCACGAGATGCTGTATCTCAGCTGTCAGTCAAACTCTGCAAAAGTAAAAATACTGAAAATTAAGTTTATACATTAACCCCCTAAGACACCCTGGTTCAGAGGGGTGTCACTACAGACCCTGGTTCAGAGGGGCGTCACTACAGACCCTGGTTCAGTGGTTTGATGCACTGCTTCGCAGTGCTAGAGGAGTCACTACAGACCCTGGTTCAGTGGTCTAAGACACTGCATCTCAGTGCTTGAGGAGTCACTACAGACCCTGGTTCAGAGGGGAGTCACTACAGACCCTGGTTCAGTGGTCTAAGACACTGCATCTCAGTGCTAGAGGCGTCACTACAGACCCTGGTTCAGCGGTCTAAGGCACTGCATCTCAGTGCTAGAGGCGTCACTACAGACCCTGGTTCAGTGGTCTAAGGCACTGCATCTCAGTGCTAGAGGCCTCACTACAGACCCTGGTTCAGAGGGGCGTCACTACAGACCCTGGTTCAGTGGTCTAAGGCACTGCATCTCAGTGCTAGAGGAGTCACTACAGACCCTGGTTCAGAGGGGCGTCACTACAGACCCTGGTTCAGCGGTCTAAGACACCGCATCTCAGTGCTAGAGGTGTCACTACAGACCCTGGTTCAGAAGGGCGTCACTACAGACCCTGGTTCAGAGGGGCGTCACTACAGACCCTGGTAAAAAACAAAATCCCAATCCAACGCTCCTGCCGATGTAACACTTCCTCATCCGTGGTGAAAGGTGACAGAGCGGTGTTTGTCAAACCATGAGACGTCTAGGAAAATCCCTCTTCTCACATCAACGCCTGAGTGTCCGAACAGTTTGGCCGACAAACTGTGATGAGACTCTCACAAACACCATGGTGGCCCCTGTTTTGATCTATGACCTATGATCCCCCCCCCCCCCCCCCCCCCCCCCCTCCACACAAGTAGTCAGGAGACTCTTCTGAAGTCGCCGATCTGCCAACCTCTGCCCGTAGCGTCCAAACAGTTCGGGATACACACTAACATGACCCCTCCGTGGAAAGGTGAGATTCTCAGGAACACGTACATGTCGGTTGCTTTGCTCTGGGACGCCGTCAGGCTTCACAAGACTCGTATGAAGGTCCTCAGTACCAGTTGAATAAAAACAAAATATATGTATATATGGAGACTATTTAGTAAGAAAAAATAAGGGGTCAAACACATGTAAATATATATGTAATAAAAATCTTTCCTGATATTCCTTATAGCTCTCAGATATTCCGAACAAGCTTCCTTTAGATTTTTGGGGGTGAGACTACAGTATCTGTTTGAGAATCTGTCATTCTATGCATTTCTATGGGATCATTGCAGTAAGGCCAAATTAAATTTTTCATCAAATCATTTTTTTAAATGTATTTTTTTTTATACTTCAAGGGGTCTTTAAAACTCCAAATCAAATAGCAAAAGGATCCTTGGTGTGACCTTCTTAAAACAATTCCATAGCTACAGGGCATTCGGGGAAGTATTCAGACCCCTTCCCTTTTTCCACATTTTGTTACGTTACAGCCTTGTTCTAAAATGGATTAAAAATAAAATAAATATTCATCAATCTACACACAATACCCCATAATGACGAAGCAAAAACACGTTTTAGGAAATGTTTGCAAATGCATATATATTAAAAAGAAACATAAGTGTTCAGACCCTTTGCTACGAGACTCTAAATTGAGTTCAGGTGCATCCGGTTTCCATTGATCATCCTTGAGATGTTTCTACAACTTGATTGGAGTCCACCTGTGGTAAATTCAATTGATTGGACATGATTTGAAAAGGCACACACCTGTCTATATAAGGTTCCACAGTTGACAGTGAATGTCAGAGAAAAAAAACAAGCTATGAAGTTGAAGGAATTTCTGCTGCAGCATTGAAGGTCCCCGAGAACACAGTGGCTGCCATCATTCTTAAATGGAAGAAGTCTGGTACCACCAAGACTCTTCCTAGAGCTGGCCGCCCGGCCAAACTGACCAATCAGGGGAGAAGGGCCTTGGTCAGGGAGGTTATGATCGAAGACTTAGGTTGCAAAAATGTCTAAAAAACTGTTTTTGCTTTATCGTTACGGGTTACTGTGTGTAGATTGACGAGGGGGTTATGGGTTGTTAATAGATTGATGAGGGGGTTATGGGTCATGTGTAGATTGATGAGGGGGTTATGGGTTGTGTGTAGATTGATGAGGGGGTTATGGGTTGTGTGTAGTTTGATGAGGGGGTTACTGTGTATAGATTGATGAGGGGGTTATGGGTTGTGTGTAGATTGATGAGGGGGTTATGGGTTGTGTGTAGTTTGATGAGGGGGTTACTGTGTATAGATTGATGAGGGGGTTAATGTGTATAGATTGATGAGGGGGTTATGGGTTGTTAATAGATCGATGAGGGGGGTTATGGGTTGTGTGTAGATTGATGAGGGGGTTATGGGTTGTGTGTAGATTGATGAGGGGGTTATGGGTTGTGTATTGATTGATGAGGGGGTTATGGGTTGTGTATTGATTGATGAGGGGGTTACTGTCTATAGATTGATGAGGGGGTTATGGGTTGTTAATAGATTGATGAGGGGGGTTATGGGTTGTGTGTAGATTGATGAGGGGGTTATGGGTTGTGTATAGATCGATGAGGGGGGTTATTGTGTATAGATTGATGAGGGGGTTTTGGGTTGTGTATTGATTGATGGGGGGGTTATGGGTTGTTAATAGATTGATGAGGGGGTTATGGGTTGTGTATTGATTGATGAGGGGGTTATGGGTTGTGTATAGATTGATGATGGGGGTTATTGTGTATAGATTGATGAGGGGGTTTTGGGTTGTGTATTGATTGATGGGGGGGTTTTGGGTTGTGTATTGATTGATGGGGGGGTTATGGGTTGTGTATAGATTGATGAGGGGGTTATGGGTTGTGTATTGATTGATGAGGGGGTTATGGGTTGTGTATAGATTGATGATGGGGGTTATTGTGTATAGATTGATGAGGGGGTTTTGGGTTGTGTATTGATTGATGGGGGGGTTATGGGTTGTGTATAGATTGATGAGGGGGTTATGGGTTGTTAATAGATTGATGAGGGGGGTTATGGGTTGTGTGTAGATTAATGAGGGGGTTATTGTGTATAGACTGATGAGGGGGTTATGAGTTGTGTATAGATTGATGAGGGGGTTATTGTGTATAGATTGATGAGCGGGTTATGGGTTGTTAATAGATTGATGAGCGGGTTATGGGTTGTTAATAGATTGACGAGGGGGTTATGGGTTGTGTGTAGTTTGATGAGGGGGTTATGGGTTGTGTATAGATTGATGAGGGGGTTACTGTGTATAGATCGATGAGGGGGTTATGGGTTATTGTGTAAAACAATATTTAATCAATTTAGTCCATTTTAGAATAAGGCTGTAATGTAACAAAATGTGGCAATAAGTCGAGGGGTCTTCAACATCCTCCTGGATTGTAACAGTCACTCACGTTCCCCCTAATAATGGTAGGGATGACTTCCACAGTTCATCACATGCAGTCAATTCCATGAAGATATCACAAAATAGTTTTAATTTTAATGTATCTGTGTTGATGTGAGTGTCTGTATATCTGTGGTACATGAATGTGTTAGGGGGATGGCCTGCGAGAAAGGCAGGTACTGTAACCTTACAGCTGAATCAGCAGTGTACTACGGTGATGGACCAAATGGGCTTAACTTTGATTATTTTATCACCTCTCTGTCTGTCTGTCTGTCTGTCTGTCTGTCTGTCTGTCTGTCTGTCTGTCTGTCTGTCTGTCTCTCTCTCTCTCTCTCTCTCTCTCTCTCGCTCTATCTCACTTTCTCTGTCTCTCTCTCTCTCTCTGTCTCTGTTTCTGTCTCTGTCTCTGTCGCTCTCTCTCACTCTCTCTCTCTCTGTCTATACTGTATATACACCTTTCTCTTTGCCTCTTTCCTATTTTCTCTATCTCTCCATCTCTCCATTTTACCGCCGTGGCAAGCTGCATAAGTCTTCGATCACAACCATTATGATAATCACCAGAGAGTCCATTTTCCTAAAGAAGTGACACAGTGCGATTAATAACCCCTACTACTGTTTACTTTATATTCTGTAAATCAATAACACAGTCATCGTATTCCACTCTTCACATTTACGACAGGCTCTCCTCCCCTCCCATCTCATCTCCCCTCCTCTCACCGCCGCACTCGCCCATCGCACCTGCAGAGTGCGCCCCGCAGCGTCGTCCGCCCCTCCCATCTCATCGCCCCTCCTCTCCTCCCCTCGCCATGCGCATCTCCTCTCGCCGCCCTCCCATCGCAGCGCCCCTCCTCGCGCCGCCCATCTCCTACGCGTCTCGCAGCCTCCTGCGCAGCGCCCCGCCCATCTCATCGCCCCTCCTCTCCTCCCCTCCCAGCGCATCTCCCCTCCTCGCCTCCCCGTCCCATCTCATCTCCCCTCCCATCTCCTCTCCCCTCCTCTCCTCCTCCCTCCCATCTCATCTCCCCTCCTCTCCTCCCCTCCCATCTCATCTCCCCTCCTCTCCTCCCCCTCCCATCTCATTTCCCCTCCTCTCCTCCCCTCCCATCTCATCTCCCCTCCTCTCCTCCCTTCCCATCTCATCTCCCCTCCTCTCCTCCCCTCCCATCTCATCTCCCCTCCTCTCCTCCCCTCCCATCTCATCTCCCCTCCTCTCCTCCCCTCCCATCTCATCTCCCCTCCTCTCTCCTCCCCTCCCATCTCATCTCCCCTCCTCTCCTCCCCTCCCATCTCATCTCCCCTCCTCTCCTCCCCTCCCATCTCATCTCCCCTCCTCTCCTCCCCTCCCATCTCATCTCCTCTCCTCTCCTCCCCTCCCATCTCATCTCCCCTCCTCTCCTCCCCTCCCATCTCATCTCCCCTCCTCTCCTCCCCTCCCATCTCATCTCCCCTCCTCTCCTCCCCTCAACATCTCATCTCCTCTCCCACTCCTCCCCTCCCATCTCATCTCCCCTCCTCTCCTCCCCTCCCATCTCATCTCCCCTCCCATCTCCTCTCCCCTCCTCTCTCCTCCCCTCCCATCTCATCTCCCCTCCTCTCCTCCCCTCCCATCTCATCTCCCCTCCTCTCCTCCCCTCCCATCTCATCTCCCCTCCTCTCCTCCCCTCCCATCTCATCTCCCCTCCTCTCCTCCCCTCCCATCTCATCTCCCCTCCTCTCCTCCGCTCCCATCTCATCTCCCCTCCTCTCCTCTCCTCCCCTCCCATCTCATCTCCCCTCCTCTCCTCCCCTCCCATCTCATCTCCCCTCCTCTCCTCTCCTCCCCTCCCCTCTCATCTCCCCTCCTCTCCTCCCCTCCCATCTCATCTCCCCTCCTCTCCTCCCCTCCCATCTCATCTCCCCTCCTCTCCTCCCCTCCCATCTCATCTCCCCTCCTCTCCTCCCCTCCCATCTCATCTCCCCTCCTCTCCTCCCTTCCCATCTCCTCTCATCTCCCTTCCTCTTTCCTCCCCTCCCCTCCCATCTCATCTCCCCTCCTCTCTCCTCCCATCTCCTCTCTTCTCCCCTCCTCTCCTCCCCTCCCATCTCCCCTCCTCTCTCCTCCCATCTCACATTTACATTTACATTTAAGTCATTTAGCAGACGCTCTTATCCAGAGCGACTTACAATCCCATCTCATCTCCCCTCCCCTCCTTTCTCCTCCCATCTCCTCTCATCTCCCCTCCTCTCCTCCTCTCCCATCTCATCTCCCCTCCTCTCTCCTCCCATCTCCTCTCATCTCCCCTCCTCTCCTCCCCTCCCATCTCATCTCCCCTCCTCTCTCCTCCCATCTCCTCTCATCTCCCCTCCTCTCCTCCTCTCCATCTCATCTCCCTTCCTCTCTCCTCCCATCTCCTCTCATCTCCCCTCCTCTCCTCCTCTCTCCTCCCATCGCCACTCCTCTCTTCTCCTCTCTTCTCCTCTCTCCTCCCCTCCCATCTCATCTCCCCCCTCTCTCCTCCCATCGCCACTCCTCTCTTCTCCTCTCTCGTCCCCTCCCATCTCATCTCCCCTCCTCTCCTCCTCTCCTCCCATCGCCACTCCTCTCTTCTCCTCTCTTCTCCTCTCTCGTCCCCTCCCATCTCATCTCCCCTCCCCTCCTCTCTCGTCCCATCTCCCCTCTCTTCTCCTCTCTTCTCCTGTCTCGTCCCATCGCCACTCCTCTCTTCTCCTCTCTTCTCCTCTCTCCTCCCATTTCCTCTCAGCTCCCCTCCTCTCCTCCTCCCCCCTCCCATCGCCACTCCTCTCGTCTCCTCTCTTCTCCTCTCTCGTCCCCTCCCATCTCATCTCCCCTCCTCCCCTCCTCTCTCGTCCCATCTCCCCTCCTCTCTTCTCCTCTCTTTTCCTCTCTCGTCCCATCGCCACTCCTCTCTTCTCCTCTCTTCTCCTCTCTCCTCCCATCTCCTCTCAGCTCCCCTCCTCTCCTCCTCTCTCCTCCCATCGCCACTCCTCTCGTCTCCTCTCTTCTCCTCTCTCGTCCCCTCCTCCCTGAGTTATATTGTGTTGCTGCTATCTGAAGTTATTCTGATCTCTCTGATGCTGCTATCTGTTCTTTGTTCTTTGTAAACTTTCCTTCAGGGACAGCGAGACAGAAACCAACAGAACACGTGTATTTTTTTGTCTGTTCTACACAGTCTGGTGTGAAACAAAAACACAGGGAAGAGGAGGATGGAAGAGAGGAGAGGAAACAGAGAGAGGGATGAGAGGAAGAATGGAAGAGAGGGATGAGAGGAGGAATGGAAGAGAGGAGAGGAAACAGAGCGAGGGATGAGAGGAGGAATGGAAGAGAGGAGAGGAAACAGAGAGAGGGATGAGAGGAGGAATGGAAGAGAGGGATGAGAGGAGGAATGGAAGAGAGGAGAGGAAACAGAGCGAGGGATGAGAGGAGGAATGGAAGAGAGGAGAGGAAACAGAGCGAGGGATGAGAGTTGGAGATGAAGGGTGGAAGAAGAGACATGCTTGAGGGAGGGAGGGAGGGAGGGAGGGAGGGAGGCTGAATGGTGGAGGAAACAAATAGAGCTGGAGGGTTTGACTGCATTTATTTCACATTTATGTCCCACCCATCCCCTCTCTCTCTCTCTCTCTCGCTCTCTCTCTCTCTCTCTCTCTCTCTCTCTCTCTCTCTCTCTCTCTCTCTCTCTCTCTCTCTCTCTCTGTCTCTCTCTCTCTCTGTCTCTCTGTCTCTCTGTCTCTGTCTCTGTCTCTCTGTCTCTCATTCTCTCTCTCATTCTCTCTCTCGTTCTCTCTCTCTCTCGTTCTCTCGTTCTATATCTCGCGTTCTCTCGTTCTATATCTCTCGTTCTCTCGTTCTATATCTCTCTCTCTGTCTCTCTGTCTCTCTCGTTCTCTCTCGCTCTCGCGCTCTCTCTCTCTCCTTCTCTCTCTCTCGTTCTGGTATGGTTTGTGGTCTCATTGTACAGTCTGTATTGGTGTGGTTTGTGGTCTCAGTGTACAGTCTGTACTGGTATGTTTTGTGGTCTCAGTGTACAGTCTGTATTGGTGTGGTCTCAGTGTACAGTCTGTACTGGTGTGGTTTGTGGTCTCAGTGTACAGTCTGTATTGGTATGGTTTGTGGTCTCAGTGTACAGTCTGTACTGGTGTGGTTTGTGGTCTCAGTGTACAGTCTGTACTGGTGTGGTTTGTGGTCTCAGTGTACAGTCTGTATTGGTGTGGTTTGTGGTCTCAGTGTACAGTCTGTATTGGTGTGGTTTGTGGTCTCAGTGTACAGTCTGTACTGGTGTGGTTTGTGGTCTCAGTGTACAGTCTGTACTGGTGTGGTTTGTGGTCTCAGTGTACAGTCTGTATTGGTATGGTTTGTGGTCTCAGTGTACAGTCTGTACTGGTGTGGTTTGTGGTCTCAGTGTACAGTCTGTACTGGTGTGGTTTGTGGTCTCAGTGTACAGTCTGTATTGGTGTGGTTTGTGGTCTCAGTGTACAGTCTGTATTGGTGTGGTTTGTGGTCTCAGTGTACAGTCTGTACTGGTGTGGTTTGTGGTCTCAGTGTACAGTCTGTACTGGTGTGGTTTGTGGTCTCAGTGTACAGTCTGTACTGGTGTGGTTTGTGGTCTCAGTGTACAGTCTGTATTGGTGTGGTTTGTGTTTTCAGTGTACAGTCTGTATTGGTGTGGTTTGTGTTTTCAGTGTACAGTCTGTACTGGTGTGGTTTGTGGTCTCAGTGTACAGTCTGTACTGGTGTGGTTTGTGGTCTCAGTGTACAGTCTGTACTGGTGTGGTTTGTGGTCTCAGTGTAGAGTCTGTATTGGTGTGGTTTGTGTTTTCAGTGTACAGTCTGTACTGGTGTGGTTTGTGTTTTCAGTGTATTTGCTCATGTTTTTCTTACATACTAACTTCAATAACACAGAACATATGAAGGGACTATCTTTTCTCTCCGTCTCTCTACTATATTCCAAGGTATATCAGCTCACCTCTAGGATCAGATTAGGAGCATGGCATCAGTCATTCCATGATGCAATACAACTAGGGAACACTTTGGGGTCTGGGGGACGGCAGGTAGCCTAGTGGTTAGAGCGTAGGGACTGTAACAGAAAAGTTGCTGAACAAGGTAAAACAATCTGTCCTTCTGCCCCTGAACAAGGCAGTTAACCCACTGTTCCCCTGAACAAGGCAGTTAACCCACTGTTCCACAGAAGGTTGACATTGTATTTAAGACTTTGGTCTTAACTGATTTGCCTGGTTAAATAAAAGTAAAAAAAAATATATATATATATATATATATATATATATATATATATATATATATATATATATATATATATATATATATATATATATATATATATATATATATGTATAGCCCCTGCAATGCCCCACCTACTAACAGCTGAATGACATGTGTCTGATTGATGTATTAGAAAGACAGTAGAGCAGGGCAGTCAACCCTCTTCCTGGTGATCTACCGTCCAGTGGGTTTTCAGTCCAACCCTCTTCCTGGTGATCTACCGTCCAGTGGGTTTTCAGTCCAACCCTCTTCCTGGTGATCTACCGTCTTATTGGTTCCAGTCCAACCCTCTTCCTGGTGATCTACCGTCTTATTGGTTCCAGTCCAACCCTCTTCCTGGTGATCTACCGTCCAGTGGGTTTTCAGTCCAACCCTCTTCCTGGTGATCTACCGTCTTATTGGTTCCAGTCCAACCCTCTTCCTGGTGATCTACCGTCTTATTGGTTCCAGTCCAACCCTCTTCCTGGTGATCTACCGTCTTATTGGTTCCAGTCCAACCCTCTTCCTGGTGATCTACCGTCTTATTGGTTCCAGTCCAACCCTCTTCCTGGTGATCTACCGTCTTATTGGTTCCAGTCCAACCCTCTTCCTGGTGATCTACCGTCCAGTGGGTTTTCAGTCCAACCCTCTTCCTGGTGATCTACCGTCTTATTGGTTCCAGTCAACCCTCTTCCTGGTGATCTACCGTCTTATTGGTTCCAGTCCAACCCTCTTCCTGGTGATCTACCGTCTTATTGGTTCCAGTCCAACCCTCTTCCTGGTGATCTACCGTCTTATTGGTTCCAGTCAACCCTCTTCCTGGTGATCTACCGTCTTATTGGTTCCAGTCAACCCTCTTCCTGGTGATCTACCGTCTTATTGGTTCCAGTCAACCCTCTTCCTGGTGATCTACCGTCTTATTGGTTCCAGTCCAACCCTCTTCCTGGTGATCTACCGTCTTATTGGTTCCAGTCCAACCCTCTTCCTGGTGATCTACCGTCTTATTGGTTCCAGTCCAACCCTCTTCCTGGTGATCTACCGTCTTATTGGTTCCAGTCCAACCCTCTTCCTGGTGATCTACCGTCTTATTGGTTCCAGTCCAACCCTCTTCCTGGTGATCTACCGTCTTATTGGTTCCAGTCAACCCTCTTCCTGGTGATCTACCGTCTTATTGGTTCCAGTCCAACCCTCTTCCTGGTGATCTACCGTCTTATTGGTTCCAGTCAACCCTCTTCCTGGTGATCTACCGTCTTATTGGTTCCAGTCCAACCCTCTTCCTGGTGATCTACCGTCTTATTGGTTCCAGTCCAACCCTCTTCCTGGTGATCTACCGTCTTATTGGTTCCAGTCCAACCCTCTTCCTGGTGATCTACCGTCATGTGGGTTTCCAGTCCAACCCTCTTCCTGGATATCTACCGTCCTGTGGGTTTCCAGTCCAACCCTCTTCCTGGATATCTACCGTCCAATGGGTTTCCAGTCCAAACCTCTTCTTGGATATCTACCATCCTGTGGGTTTCCAGTCCAACCCTCTTCCTGGATATCCACCGTCCCGTCCTGTTACACGGCCCTGTTACACGGTCCTTTTACACGGTCCTGTTATACGGTCCTGTTACGGAGTTCCCGTTACACGGTCCTGTTAGACGGTCCTGTTAGACGGTCCTGTTAGACGGTCCTGTTATACGTTCCTGTTACACGGTCCTGTTATACGGTCCTGTTAGACGGTCCTCTTACACGGTCCTGTTACACGGTCCTGTTACACGGTCCTGTTAGACGGTCCTGTTAGACGGTCCTGTTACACGGTCCTGTTATACGGTCCTGTTATACGGTCCTGTTAGACGGTCCTGTTACACGGTCCTGTTACACGGTCCTGTTAGACGGTCCTGTTAGACGGTCCTGTTAGACGGTCCTGTTACACGGTCCTGTTAGACGGCCCCGTTACACGGTCCCGTTACACGGTCCTGTTACACGGTCCTGTTACACGGTCCTGTTACACGGTCCCGTTAAAAAGGAAATACACTGTGTACATGATGAGGTTTTCGGGGTTAGTAGAGATAATAACATTTGAAGAGAGATCACCCACACACATATATATGGATACTTGAGGTAATGGTGCAGCTCGTACCTGGTCTCAGCATTTCAGAAAGCAGTGACTCAAATATCTCGACACATTCCAGATGTTGTATTTGAACCAATATTGACGTATGAACCTCTAAAGGAGGTTGACGTGATGAGGAAGGAGATATTTCCCTGTCTTGAAAGGATACGGTACGTATAGATTTATAAAGAAGCGCTATAGGCTACAGATCGCCGTTGGGATTGATCAGGTATTTAATAGTTTGACGTCTAACCTTTTAAAAATTATTGATCTGTTCAGTGCCCTGCATGAGGAGTCAGTCTGGAGTGTATTGATTGTGGTGGTGTTGTGAAATGGAGTGGTGTGTGTGTGTGTGTGCGTGTGTGTGCGTGTGCGTGTGCGTGTGCGTGTGCGTGTGCGCGCGTGCGCGTGCGCGTGCGTGCGTGCGTGCGTGTGTGCGTGTGTGCGTGTGCGTGTGCGTGTGCGTGTGCGTGTGCGTGTGCGTGTGCGTGTGTGTGTGTGTGTGTGTGTGTGCGTGCCCATAGTGTGTACTCATACACTCCCTCACATGGATTTAAAAGTAATGGACTGCGGTGAGGAATATGGTGGAAACTCCCTCCTGTACAGCCATACTTACACCCATCCAGTGTTTTTAGATGGGAGTGTACAAGTGGAAACCTCTGGGGTTTATTTTGCCTTTATATAACCAAGAAAGTATTTCGATAACACCTTTCTCTTGTACAGTACGACCTGACCAAGATCAGGTCGTTACTGTAGGTGACAGGTAGATAATCAAATCAGCCCTGGCTACGTTTACCACTAGATTTAAAGGGCCCAGTTTAGTCAGAATCACGATTTGCCTGTTTTTTTTCTGTATATTTCCACACTATGAGGTTGGAATATTACTGTGAAACTGTGAAAAATTAGGATAATGCCTTTTTAGTGTAATAGGTGTTTGAAAAGATGTCAGCCTGTTTTGGTGGGGTGGAATTTTGGCCTTCCATGGTGACATCATCAGGTGGTAATATTATTAATAGACCAATAAGAAAGAGAGTTCCAATCCTCTCTGCCAATAGCAGCTAGCTTTCAGTTTTCCCCTCCCCACTCAGACCCCTTCCAGACAGTCCTTTGCTAAACTCTTGCTTGTGAAATTGTTATTTTATAAGAAACTATATGTTGGTTTCTTTTTGACTAATTTAATAGAAAACAATCACAGTAAAGGGTATTTAATTGTTAGCATGAAATTATTTGATATTGCTATAAAACAGCTGCATTGGACCTTGCTTTTCTCTCTTTAAATTTATTTTTTTATTTTTATTTTATCAAAGTACAGATTCTGTAACGGCGGTCCTCCTCCTCTTCATCTTCGGAAGAGGAGGAGTATTGAGGGAACCAAGGCGCAGCGTAGTGAAATGACATTTTATTAACGAAAAAACACGAACTTGAATAAACTAAAAAAAATAACAAACGGTGTAGACAAACCTATACGACGAACTCACATAAAACAAGAAGAACGCACGAATAGGACATTTAGACTACACAAACCGAACAAACCGTACACAGTCCCGTATGGTGCAAACAATTACACAGACACGGAAGACAATCACCCACAACGAACACTGTGACAACGCCTACCTAAATATGACTCTTAATTAGAGGAACGCCAAACACCTGCCTCTAATTAAGAGCCATACCAGGTAACCCAAAACCAACACAGAAACAGAAAACATAGAATGCCCACCCAACCTCACGTCCTGACCAACTAACACACATAACAAACTAACATAAATAGGTCAGGAACGTGACATAACCCCCCCCATAAGGTGCGAACTCCGGGCGCACCAGCACAAAGTCTAGGGGAGGGTCTGGGTGGGCATCTAACCACGGTGGTGGCTCAGGCTCCGGGCGAGGTCCCCACCCCACCATAGTCAATCCCAACCTCCATCTACCCCTAAAAATGTCCACCCATATCCCACAAAATCCTCTTTGTAACATCCATGACAGGGACAGCACCGGGACAGAGGAATAAATCAAGACAGAGGGATAGATAAGAATAAAGAGGTAGATCAAGAAAGAGAGGGAGATCATAATAGAGGGGCAACTCCGGACTGAAAGGCAGCTCCGGACAGAGAGACAGCTCTGGACTGAGGGGCAGTTCTGGGTATATAGCCATTTCTGGCTGAAGGGCAGCTCCTGGCTGACTGATGAATCTGGACGCTCATGGCAGGCTGACGGCTCTCGACGCTCATGGCTGGCTGACGGCTCTCGACGCTCATGGCAGGCTGACGGCTCTCGACGCTCATGGCAGGCTGACGGCTCTCGACGCTCATGGCAGGCTGACGGCTCTCGACGCTCATGGCTGGCGGCTCTGGCAGATCCTGTCTGGTTGGCGGCTCTGGCAGATCCTGTCTGGTTGGCGGCTCTGGCAGATCCTTTCTGGTTGGCGGCTCTGGCAGATCCTGTCTGGTTGGGGGCTCTGGCAGATCCTGTCTGACGGGCGGCTCTAGCGGCTCCTGTCTGGCGGGCGGCTCTAGCGGCTCCTGTCTGGCGGACGGCTCTGTAGGCTCATGGCAGACGGGCGGCTTTGCAGGCTCATGGCAGACGGGCGGCTTTGCAGGCTCATTGCAGACGGATGGCTCAGACGGCGCTGGGGAGACGGATGGCTCAGATGGCGCTGGGGAGACGGATGGCTCAGATGGAGCTGGTGAGACGGATGGCTCAGATGGCGCTGGTGAGACGGATGGCTCTGGCCGGATAAGGCGCACTGTAGACCTGGTGCGTGGTGCCGGAACTGGAGGCACCGGGCTAAGGACACGCACCTTCATACTAGTGCGGGGAGCAGGGACAGGGCACACTGGACTCTCAAAGCCCACTCTATACCTGGTGCGTGGTACCGGCACTGGTGACACCGGGCTGAGAACAAGCACATCAGGATTAGTAGGGGGAGAAGAAACAGTGTGTACAGGGCTCTGGAGACGCACAGGAGGCTTAGTGCGTGGTGCCGGAACTGGAGGCACCGAACTGGATACACGCACTACAGGGAGAGTGCGTGGAGGAGGAACAGGGCTCAGGAGACGCACTGGTAGCCTAGTGCGTAGTGTAGGCACTGTAGGTACTAGGCTGGTATATCATCATATCATATCATCTTTAGTTGAAGATGCTTTAACTTCCGTGATGACACCAACTACACTGTATACACCATATTGAATCTCTGAGTCTGTACTTTTATCAAAATAAAATACAAATAAACAAAGCTGATCACAGATCAATCAGATCCAATGCATCCGTTTTTTACACGGGAAAGTTATTCTGCTTTGAAAGCTGATCAACTTGTTATTAACCCACTTAGGAGACAAGTAGGAGAAAATACATTCTGAATCATTTCTATGTGATTTTCACATTAAACTCTTAGGAAAGAACGGTGCTATCTAGAACCTAAAGGGTTTTTCGGCTGTCCCCATAGGAGAACCCTTTGAAGAACTTGTTTGGGTTCCAGGTAAGGTTCTCCTATGTGGATCGACAAAGAACCCTTTGGAACCCGTTATTCTAAGCGTGTAGCTGGACAGCTCTTTTTTGTGTACGCCCTTTCAGCTCCGTTCACAACCTCTTAAGCCTTAGCCCCACCCATCTCTTTAGGAATTCACCTGTAAACTCATAGCCAACCGTCAGCGTGGTCAGCCCATCCATTATCTCAGCCAATCATAGCCAACCGTCAGCGTGGTCAGCCCATCCATTATCTCAGCCAATCATAGCCAACCGTCAGCGTGGTCAGCCCATCCATTATCTCAGCCAATCATAGCCAACCGTCAGCGTGGTCAGCCCATCCATTATCTCAGCCAATCATAGCCAACCGTCAGCGTGGTCAGCCCATATATTATCTCAGCCAATCATAGCCAACCGTCAGCGTGGTCAGCCCATCCATTATCTCAGCCAATCATAGCCAACCGTCAGCGTGGTCAGCCCATCCATTATCTCAGCCAATCAGAGCCAACCGTCAGCGTGGTCAGTCCATCCATTATCTCATGGGGATGAGGCTGCCTCTATACCCGTCTCTATACCTGTCTCTATACCTGTCTCTATACCTGTCTCTATGCCTGTCTCTATACCTGTCTCTGTTCCTCTCTCTCTATACCTGTCTCTATACCTGTATCTATACCTGTCTCTACACCTGTCTCTACACCTGTCTCTACACCTGTCTCTACACCTGTCTCTATACCTGTATCTATACCTGTCTCTATGCCTGTCTCTATACCTGTCTCTGTTCCTCTCTCTCTATACCTGTATCTATACCTGTCTCTACACCTGTCTCTACACCTGTCTCTACACCTGTCTCTATACCTGTCTCTATACCTGTCTCTGTTCCTCTCTCTCTATACCTGTCTCTATACCTGTCTCTGTTCCTCTCTCTCTATACCTGTCTCTGTTCCTCTCCCTCTATACCTGTCTCTACACCTGTCTCTATACCTGTCTCTGTTCCTCTCTCTCTATACTTGTCTCTATACCTGTATCTATACCTGTCACTACACCTGTCTCTACACCTGTCTCTATACCTGTCTCTATACCTGTCTCTGTTCCTCTCTCTCTATACCTGTCTCTATACCTGTCTCTATACCTGTCTCTGTTCCTCTCTCTCTATACTTGTCTCTATACCTGTCTCTATACCTGTCTCTGTTCCTCTCTCTCTATACCTGTCTCTATACCTGTTTCTGTTCCTCTCTCTCTATACCTGTCTCTGTTCCTCTCTCTCTATACCTGTCTCTGTTCCTCTCTCTCTATACCTGTCTCTATACCTGTCTCTCTACCTGTATCTATACCTCTCTCTATACCTGTCTCTATACCTGTCTCTATACCTGTCTCTGTTCCTATCTCTCTATACCTGTCTCTGTACCTCTCTCTATACCTGTCTCTATACCTGTCTCTATACCTGTCTCTGTTCCTCTGTCTCTATACCTGTCTCTGTTCCTCTCTCTCTATACCTGTCTCTGTACCTGTCTCTATACCTCAATCTCTATACCTGTCTCTATACCTGTCTCTATACCTCTCTCTCTATACCTGTCTCTATACCTGTCTCTCTATGCCTGTCTCTGTTCCTCTCTCTCTATACCTGTCTCTATACCTGTATCTATACCTGTCTCTATACATGTCTCTACACCTGTCTCTACACCTGTCTCTATACCTGTCTCTGTTCCTCTCTCTCTATACCTGTCTCCATACCTGTCTCTATACCTGTCTCTATACCTGTCTCTGTTCCTATCTCTCTATACCTGTCTCTATACCTATCTCTCTATACCTCAATCTCTATACCTGTCTCTATACCTCTATCTCTATACCTGTCTCTATACCTGTCTCTATACCTGTCTCTGTTCCTCTCTCTCTATACCTGTCTCTATACCTCTCTCTCTATACCTGTCTCTGTTCCTCTCTCTCTATACCTGTCTCTATACCTGTCTCTCTAACCTGTATCTATACCTCTCTCTATACCTGTCTCTATACCTGTCTCTATACCTGTCTCTGTTCCTATCTCTCTATACCTGTCTCTATACCTGTCTCTATACCTCAATCTCTATACCTGTCTCTGTTCCTCTCTCTCTATACCTGTCTCTATACCTGTCTCTGTTCCTCTCTCTCTATACCTGTCTCTATACCTGTCTCTCTACCTGTATCTATACCTCTCTCTATACCTGTCTCTATACCTGTCTCTGTTCCTATCTCTCTATACCTGTCTCTATACCGCTCTCTATACCTGTCTCTATACCTGTCTCCATACCTGTCTCTGTTCCTCTCTCTCTATACCTGTCTCTATACCTCTCTCTATACCTCTCTCTCTATACCTGTCTCTGTTCCTCTCTCTCTATACCTGTATCTATACCTGTCTCTGTTCCTCTCTCTCTATACCTGTCTCTACCCCTGTCTCTATACCTCAATCTCTATACCTGTCTCTATACCTTTCTCTCTATACCTGTCTCTATACCTCCCTCTATACATATCTCTATACCTGTCTCTATACCTCTCTCTCTATACCTGTCTCTATACCTGTCTCTATACCTCTCTCTCTATACCTGTCTCTATACCTGTCTCTATACCTCTCTCTATACCTGTCTCTATACCTGTCTCTATACCTCTCTCTCTATACCTGTCTCTATACCTGTCTCTATACCTCTCTCTATACCTGTCTCTATACCTGTCTCTATACCTCTCTCTCTATACCTGTCTCTATACCTGTCTCTATACCTCTCTCTATACCTGTCTCTATACCTGTCTCTATACCTGTCTCTGTTCCTCTCTATCCATACCTGTCTCTGTTCCTCTCTCTCTATACGTGTCTCTGTTCCTCTCTCTCTATACCTGTCTCTATACCTCTCTCTCTATACCTCTCTCTCTATACCTGTCTCTATACCTGTCTCTATACCTCTCTCAATACCTGTCTCCATACCTGTCTCTGTTCCTTTCTCTCCATACCTGTCTCTATTCCTGTATCTATACCTGTCTCTGTTCCTCTCTCTCTATACCTGTCTCTATACCTGTCTCTATACCTCAATCTCTATACCTGTCTCTGTTCCTCTCTCTCTATACCTGTCTCTATACCTGTCTCTGTTCCTCTCTCTCTATACCTGTCTCTGTTCCTCTCTCTCTATACCTGTCTCTATACCTGTCTCTATACCTCAATCTCTATACCTGTCTCTGTTCCTCTCTCTCTATACCTGTCTCTATACCTGTCTCTATACCTCAATCTCTATACCTGTCTCTGTTCCTCTCTCTCTATACCTGTCTCTATACCTGTCTCTATACCTCAATCTCTATACCTGTCTCTGTTCCTCTCTCTCTATACCTGTCTCTATACCTCTCTCTCTATACCTGTCTCTGTTCCTCTCTCTCTATACCTGTCTCTGTTCCCCTCTCTCTATACCTGTCTCTATACCCGTCTCTGTTCCTCTCTCTCTATACCTGTCTATATACCTGTCTCTATACCTCTCTCTATACCTGTCTCTATACCTGTCTCTATACCTGTCTCTGTTCCTCTCTCTCTATACCTGTCTCTGTTCCTCTCTCTCTATACCTCTCTCTATACCTTTCTCTATACCTGTCTCTATACCTGTCTCTGTTCCTCTCTCTCTATACATGTCTCTATACCTGTCTCTATACCTGTCTCTGTTCCTCTCTCTCTATACCTGTCTCTATATCTGTCTCTCTACTTGTATCTATACCTCTCTCTATACCTGTCTCTATACCTGTCTCTATACCTGTCTCTGTTCCTATCTCTCTATACCTGTCTCTATACCTCTCTCTATACCTGTCTCTATACCTGTCTCTATACCTGTCTCTATACCTGTCTCTATACCTGTATCTATACCTGTCTCTGTTCCTCTCTCTCCATACCTGTCTCTGTTCCTCTCTCTCTATACCTGTCTCTATACCTGTCTCTATACCTGTCTCCATACCTGTCTCTGTTCCTTTCTCTCCATACCTGTCTCTATTCCTGTCTCTATACGTGTCTCTATACCTGTCTCTATAACTGTCTCTATACCTGTCTCTATACCTGTCTCTATACCTGTCTCTGTTCCTCTCTCTCTATACCTGTCTCTGTTCCTCTCTCTATACGTGTCTCTATACCTGTCTCTACACCTGTCTCTATACCTGTCTCTATACCTGTCTCTGTTCCTCTCTCTCTATACCTGTCTCTATACCTGTCTCTGTTCCTCTCTCTCTATACCTGTCTCTATACCTGTCTCTATACCTGTCTCTATACCTGTCTCTGTTCCTCTCTCTCTATACCTGTCTCTATACCTGTCTCTGTTCCTCTCTCTCTATACCTGTCTCTATATCTGTCTCTCTACTTGTATCTATACCTCTCTCTATACCTGTCTCTATACCTGTCTCTATACCTGTCTCTGTTCCTATCTCTCTATACCTGTCTCTATACCTCTCTCTATACCTGTCTCTATACCTGTCTCTATACCTGTCTCTGTTCCTCTCTATCCATACCTGTCTCTGTTCCTCTCTCTCTATACGTGTCTCTGTTCCTCTCTCTCTATACCTGTCTCTATACCTCTCTCTCTATACCTCTCTCTCTATACCTGTCTCTATACCTGTCTCTATACCTCTCTCAATACCTGTCTCCATACCTGTCTCTGTTCCTTTCTCTCCATACCTGTCTCTATTCCTGTATCTATACCTGTCTCTGTTCCTCTCTCTCTATACCTGTCTCTATACCTGTCTCTATACCTCAATCTCTATACCTGTCTCTGTTCCTCTCTCTCTATACCTGTCTCTATACCTGTCTCTGTTCCTCTCTCTCTATACCTGTCTCTGTTCCTCTCTCTCTATACCTGTCTCTATACCTGTCTCTATACCTCAATCTCTATACCTGTCTCTGTTCCTCTCTCTCTATACCTGTCTCTATACCTGTCTCTATACCTCAATCTCTATACCTGTCTCTGTTCCTCTCTCTCTATACCTGTCTCTATACCTGTCTCTATACCTCAATCTCTATACCTGTCTCTGTTCCTCTCTCTCTATACCTGTCTCTATACCTCTCTCTCTATACCTGTCTCTGTTCCTCTCTCTCTATACCTGTCTCTGTTCCCCTCTCTCTATACCTGTCTCTATACCCGTCTCTGTTCCTCTCTCTCTATACCTGTCTATATACCTGTCTCTATACCTCTCTCTATACCTGTCTCTATACCTGTCTCTATACCTGTCTCTGTTCCTCTCTCTCTATACCTGTCTCTGTTCCTCTCTCTCTATACCTCTCTCTATACCTTTCTCTATACCTGTCTCTATACCTGTCTCTGTTCCTCTCTCTCTATACATGTCTCTATACCTGTCTCTATACCTGTCTCTGTTCCTCTCTCTCTATACCTGTCTCTATATCTGTCTCTCTACTTGTATCTATACCTCTCTCTATACCTGTCTCTATACCTGTCTCTATACCTGTCTCTGTTCCTATCTCTCTATACCTGTCTCTATACCTCTCTCTATACCTGTCTCTATACCTGTCTCTATACCTGTCTCTATACCTGTCTCTATACCTGTATCTATACCTGTCTCTGTTCCTCTCTCTCCATACCTGTCTCTGTTCCTCTCTCTCTATACCTGTCTCTATACCTGTCTCTATACCTGTCTCCATACCTGTCTCTGTTCCTTTCTCTCCATACCTGTCTCTATTCCTGTCTCTATACGTGTCTCTATACCTGTCTCTATAACTGTCTCTATACCTGTCTCTATACCTGTCTCTATACCTGTCTCTGTTCCTCTCTCTCTATACCTGTCTCTGTTCCTCTCTCTATACGTGTCTCTATACCTGTCTCTACACCTGTCTCTATACCTGTCTCTATACCTGTCTCTGTTCCTCTCTCTCTATACCTGTCTCTATACCTGTCTCTGTTCCTCTCTCTCTATACCTGTCTCTATACCTGTCTCTATACCTGTCTCTATACCTGTCTCTGTTCCTCTCTCTCTATACCTGTCTCTATACCTGTCTTTATACCTCTCTCTATACCTGTCTCTGTTCCTCTCTCTCTATACCTGTCTCTGTTCCTCTCTCTCTATGCCTGTCTCTATACCTGTCTCTATACCTGTCTCTATACCTGTCTCTATACCTGTCTCTGTTCCTCTCTCTCTATACCTGTCTCTATACCTCTCTCTATACCTGTCTCTATACCTGTCTCTATACCTGTCTCTGTTCCTCTCTCTCAATACATGTCTCTATACCTGTCTCTATACCTGTCTCTATACCTCTCTCTCTATACCTGTCTCTATACCTGTCTCTATACCTGTCTCTGTTCCTCTCTCTCTATACCTGTATCTATACCTGTCTCTGTTCCTCTCTCTCTATACCTGTCTCTACACCTGTCTCTATACCTCAATCTCTATACCTGTCTCTATACCTGTCTCTATACCTTTCTCTCTATACCTGTCTCTATACCTCTCTCTATACATGTCTCTATACCTGTCTCTATACCTCTCTCTCTATACCTGTCTCTATACCTGTCTCTATACCTCTCTCTCTATACCTGTCTCTATACCTGTCTCTATACCTCTCTCTATACCTGTCTCTATACCTGTCTCTATACCTCTCTCTCTATACCTGTCTCTATACCTGTCTCTATACCTCTCTCTATACCTGTCTCTATACCTGTCTCTATACCTCTCTCTCTATACCTGTCTCTATACCTGTCTCTATACCTCTCTCTATACCTGTCTCTATACCTGTCTCTATACCTCTCTGTTCCTCTCTCTCCATACCTGTCTCTGTTCCTCTCTCTCTATACCTGTCTCTGTTCCTCTCTCTCTATACCTGTCTCTATACCTCTCTCTCTATACCTCTCTCTCTATACCTGTCTCTATACCTGTCTCTATACCTCTCTCTATACCTGTCTCCATACCTGTCTCTGTTCCTTTCTCTCCATACCTGTCTCTATTCCTGTATCTATACCTGTCTCTGTTCCTCTCTCTCTATACCTGTCTCTATACCTGTCTCTATACCTCAATCTCTATACCTGTCTCTGTTCCTCTCTCTCTATACCTGTCTCTATACCTGTCTCTGTTCCTCTCTCTCTATACCTGTCTCTGTTCCTCTCTCTCTATACCTGTCTCTATACCTGTCTCTATACCTCAATCTCTATACCTGTCTCTGTTCCTCTCTCTCTATACCTGTCTCTATACCTGTCTCTATACCTCAATCTCTATACCTGTCTCTTTTCCTCTCTCTCTATACCTGTCTCTATACCTGTCTCTATACCTCAATCTCTATACCTGTCTCTGTTCCTCTCTCTCTATACCTGTCTCTATACCTCTCTCTCTATACCTGTCTCTGTTCCTCTCTCTCTATACCTGTCTCTGTTCCCCTCTCTCTATACCTGTCTCTATACCTGTCTCTATACCTCAATCTCTATACCTGTCTCTGTTCCTCTCTCTCTATACCTGTCTCTATACCTCTCTCTCTATACCTGTCTCTGTTCCTCTCTCTCTATACCTGTCTCTGTTCCCCTCTCTCTATACCTGTCTATATACCTGTCTCTATACCTCTCTCTATACCTGTCTCTATACCTGTCTCTATACCTGTCTCTGTTCCTCTCTCTCTATACCTGTCTCTGTTCCTCTCTCTCTATACCTCTCTCTATACCTTTCTCTATACCTGTCTCTATACCTGTCTCTGTTCCTCTCTCTCTATACATGTCTCTATACCTGTCTCTATACCTGTCTCTGTTCCTCTCTCTCTATACCTGTCTCTATATCTGTCTCTCTACTTGTATCTATACCTCTATCTATACCTGTCTCTATACCTGTCTCTATACCTGTCTCTGTTCCTATCTCTCTATACCTGTCTCTATACCTCTCTCTATACCTGTCTCTATACCTGTCTCTATACTTGTCTCTATACCTGTCTCTATACCTGTATCTATACCTGTCTCTGTTCCTCTCTCTCCATACCTGTCTCTGTTCCTCTCTCTCTATACCTGTCTCTATACCTGTCTCTATACCTGTCTCCATACCTGTCTCTGTTCCTTTCTCTCCATACCTGTCTCTATTCCTGTCTCTATACGTGTCTCTATACCTGTCTCTATAACTGTCTCTATACCTGTCTCTATACCTGTCTCTATACCTGTCTCTGTTCCTCTCTCTCTATACCTGTCTCTGTTCCTCTCTCTCTATACCTGTCTCTATACCTGTATCTATACCTGTCTCTATACCTGTCTCTATACCTGTCTCTATTCCTGTCTCTATACGTGTCTCTATACCTGTCTCTACACCTGTCTCTATACCTGTCTCTATACCTGTCTCTGTTCCTCTCTCTCTATACCTGTCTCTATACCTGTCTCTGTTCCTCTCTCTCTATACCTGTCTCTATACCTGTCTCTATACCTGTCTCTATACCTGTCTCTGTTCCTCTCTCTCTATACCTGTCTGTATAACTGTCTTTATACCTCTCTCTATACCTGTCTCTGTTCCTCTCTCTCTATACCTGTCTCTGTTCCTCTCTCTCTATGCCTGTCTCTATACCTGTCTCTATACCTGTCTCTATACCTGTCTCTATACCTGTCTCTGTTCCTCTCTCTCTATACCTGTCTCTATACCTCTCGCTATACCTGTCTCTATACCTGTCTCTATACCTGTCTCTGTTCCTCTCTCTCAATACATGTCTCTATACCTGTCTCTATACCTGTCTCTATACCTCTCTCTCTATACCTGTCTCTATACCTGTCTCTATACCTGTCTCTATACCTGTCTCTATACCTGTCTCTGTTCCTCTCTCTCTATACCTGTCTCTATACCTGTCTCTGTTCCTCTCTCTCTATACCTGTCTCTATACCTGTCTCTGTTCCTCTCTCTCTATACCTGTCTCTATACCTGTCTCTGTTCCTCTCACTCTATACCTGTCTCTATACCTGTCTCTATACCTCTCTCTCTATACATGTCTCTATACCTGTCTCTATACCTGTCTCTGTTCCTCTCTCTCTATACCTGTCTCTATATCTGTCTCTGTTCCTCTCTCTCTATACCTGTCTCTATACCTGTCTATGTTCCTCTCTCTCTATACCTGTCTCTATACCTCTCTCTCTATACCTGTCTCTATACCTGTGTCTGTTCCTCTCTCTCTATACCTGTCTCTGTACCTGTCTCTGTTCCTCTCTCTCTATACCTGTCTCTATACCTGTCTCTATACCTCTCTCTCTATACATGTCTCTATACCTGTCTCTATACCTGTCTCTGTCCCTCTCTCTCTATACCTGTATCTATACCTGTCTCTGTTCCTCTCTCTCTATACCTGTCTCTGTTCCTCTCTCTCTATACCTGTCTCTATACCTCTCTCTCTATACCTCTCTCTCTATACCTGTCTCTATACCTGTCTCTATACCTGTCTCTATACCTGTCTCTGTTCCTCTCTCTCTATACCTGTCTCTATACCTGTCTCTATACCTCTCTCTCTATACCTCTCTCTCTATACCTGTCTCTATACCTGTCTCTATACCTGTCTCTGTTCCTCTCTCTCTATACCTGTCTCTATACCTCTCTCTCTATACCTGTCTCTGTTCCTCTCTCTCTATACCTGTATCTATACCTGTCTCTATACCTCTCTCTCTATACCTGTCTCTGTTCCTCTCTCTCTATACCTGTCTCTGTTCCTCTCTCTCTATACCTGTCTCTATACCTGTCTCTATACCTCTCTCTGTTCCTCTCTCTCTATACCTGTCTCTATACATGTCTCTATACCTGTCTCTATACCTGTCTCTGTTCCTCTCTCTCCATACCTGTCTCTATACATGTCTCTATACCTCTCTCTATACATGTCTCTATACCTCTCTCTGTTCCTCTCTCTCTATACATGTCTCTATACCTGTCTCTGTACCTGTCTCTATACCTGTCTCTATACCTGTCTCTATACATGTCTCTATACCTGTCTCTGTTCCTCTCTCTCTATACATGTCTCTATACCTGTCTCTGTACCTGTCTCTATACCTGTCTCTATACCTGTCTCTATACCTGTCTCTATACCTGTCTCTGTTCCTCTCTCTCCATACCTGTCTCTATACATGTCTCTATACCTGTCTCTATACCTGTCTCTATACCTGTCTCTGTTCCTCTCTCTCCATACCTGTCTCTATACCTGTCTCTATACCTGTCTCTATACATGTCTCTATACCTGTCTCTGTTCCTCTCTCTCTATACCTGTCTCTATACATGTCTCTATACCTGTCTCTATACCTGTCTCTATACCTGTCTCTGTTCCTCTCTCTCTATACATGTCTCTATACCTGTCTCTATACCTGTCTCTATACCTGTCTCTATACCTGTCTCTGTTCCTCTCTCTCTATACCTGTCTCTATACCTGTCTATATACCTGTCTCTATACCTGTATCTGTTCCTCTCTCTCTATACATGTCTCTATACCTGTCTCTGTTCCTCTCTCTCTATACCTGTCTCTATACATGTCTCTATACCTGTCTCTGTTCCTCTCTCTCTATACCTGTCTCTATACCTGTCTCTATACCTGTCTCTGTTCCTCTCTCTCTGAACCTGTCTCTATACCTGTCTCTGTTACTCTCTCTCTATACCTGTCTCTGTTCCTCTCTCTCTATACCTGTTTCTATACCTGTCTCTGTTCCTCTCTCTCTATACCTGTCTATATACCTGTCTCTGTTCCTCTCTCTCTATACCTGTCTCTGTTCCTCTCTCTCTATACCTGTCTCTGTTCCTCTCTCTCTATACGTGTCTCTGTTTCTCTCTCTCTATACCTGTCTGTACCTCTCTCTCTATACCTGTCTCTACACCTGTCTCTATACCTGTCTCTGTTCCTCTCTCTCTATACGTGTCTCTATACCTGTCTCTATACCTGTCTCTGTTCCTCTCTCTCTATACCTGTCTCTGTTTCTCTCTCTCTATACCTGTCTGTAACTCTCTCTCTATACCTGTCTCTATACCTGTCTCTATACCTGTCTCTATACCTGTCTCTATACCTGTCTCTGTACCTCTCTCTATACCTGTCTCTGTTCCTCTCTCTCTATACCTGTCTCTATACCTGTCTCTGTTCCTATCTCTCTATACCTGTCTCTATACCTCTCTCTATACCTCTCTCTCTATACCTGTCTCTATACCTGTCTCTGTTCCTTTCTCTCTATACCTGTCTCTATACCTGTCTCTGTTCCTATCTCTCTATACCTGTCTCTATACCTGTCTCTGTTCCTATCTCTCTATACCTGTCTCTATACCTGTCTCTATACCTGTCTCCATACCTGTCTCTGTTCCTCTCTCTCTATACCTGTCTCTATACCTGTCTCCATACCTGTCTCTGTTCCTCTCTCTCTATACCTGTCTCTGTACCTCTCTCTATACCTGTCTCTATACTTGTCTCTATACCTGTCTCTGTTCCTCTCTCTCTATACCTGTCTCTGTTCCTCTCTCTCGATACCTGTCTCTATACCTGCCTCTATACCTGTCTCTGTTCCTCTCTCTCTATACCTGTCTCTATACCTCTCTCTCTATACCTGTCTCTATACCTGTCTCTATACCTGTCTCTATACCTGTCTCTATTCCTGTCTCTGTTCCTCTCTCTCCATACCTGTCTCTGTTCCTGTCTCTGTTCCTCTCTCTCTATACCTGTCTCTATACCTGTCTCTGTTCCTCTCTCTCTATACCTGTTTCTATACCTGTCTCTGTTCCTCTCTCTCTATACCTGTCTATATACCTGTCTCTGTTCCTCTCTCTCTATACCTGTCTCTGTTCCTCTCTCTCTATACCTGTCTCTGTTCCTCTCTCTCTATACGTGTCTCTGTTTCTCTCTCTCTATACCTGTCTGTACCTCTCTCTCTATACCTGTCTCTACACCTGTCTCTATACCTGTCTCTGTTCCTCTCTCTCTATACGTGTCTCTATACCTGTCTCTATACCTGTCTCTGTTCCTCTCTCTCTATACCTGTCTCTGTTTCTCTCTCTCTATACCTGTCTGTAACTCTCTCTCTATACCTGTCTCTATACCTGTCTCTATACCTGTCTCTATACCTGTCTCTATACCTGTCTCTGTACCTCTCTCTATACCTGTCTCTGTTCCTCTCTCTCTATACCTGTCTCTATACCTGTCTCTGTTCCTATCTCTCTATACCTGTCTCTATACCTCTCTCTATACCTCTCTCTCTATACCTGTCTCTATACCTGTCTCTGTTCCTTTCTCTCTATACCTGTCTCTATACCTGTCTCTGTTCCTATCTCTCTATACCTGTCTCTATACCTGTCTCTGTTCCTATCTCTCTATACCTGTCTCTATACCTGTCTCTATACCTGTCTCCATACCTGTCTCTGTTCCTCTCTCTCTATACCTGTCTCTATACCTGTCTCCATACCTGTCTCTGTTCCTCTCTCTCTATACCTGTCTCTGTACCTCTCTCTATACCTGTCTCTATACTTGTCTCTATACCTGTCTCTGTTCCTCTCTCTCTATACCTGTCTCTGTTCCTCTCTCTCGATACCTGTCTCTATACCTGCCTCTATACCTGTCTCTGTTCCTCTCTCTCTATACCTGTCTCTATACCTCTCTCTCTATACCTGTCTCTATACCTGTCTCTATACCTGTCTCTATACCTGTCTCTATTCCTGTCTCTGTTCCTCTCTCTCCATACCTGTCTCTGTTCCTGTCTCTGTTCCTCTCTCTCTATACCTGTCTCTATACCTGTCTCTGTTCCTCTCTCTCTATACCTGTCTCTATACCTGTCTCTGTTCCTCTCTCTCCATACCTGTCTCTGTTCCTCTCTCTCTATACCTGTCTCTGTTCCTCTCTCTCTACACCTGTCTCTGTTCCTCTCTCTCTATACCTGTCTCTATACCTGTCTCTCTACCTGTATCTATACCTCTCTCTATACCTGTCTCTATACCTGTCTCTATACCTGTCTCTGTTCCTATCTCTCTATACCTGTCTCTATACCTCTCTCTATACCTCTCTCTCTATACCTGTCTCTATACCTGTCTCTGTTCCTCTCTCTCTATACCTGTATCTATACCTGTCTCTGTTCCTCTCTCTCTATACCTGTCTCTATACCTGTCTCTATACCTCAATCTCTATACCTGTCTCTATACCTCTCTCTCTATACCTGTCTCTATACCTCTCTCTATACCTGTCTCTATACCTGTCTCTATACCTCTCTCTCTATACCTGTCTCTATACCTGTCTCTATACCTCTCTCTCTATACCTGTCTCTATACCTGTCTCTTTACCTCTCTCTATACCTGTCTCTATACCTCTCTCTCTATACCTGTCTCTATAGCTGTCTCTATACCTCTCTCTATACCTGTCTCTATACCTGTCTCTATACCTCTCTCTCTATACCTGTCTCTATACCTGTCTCTATACCTCTCTCTATACCTGTCTCTATACCTGTCTCTATACCTGTCTCTGTTCCTTTCTCTCTATACCTGTCTCTGTTCCTCTCTCTCCATACCTGTCTCTGTTCCTCTCTCTCTATACCTGTCTCTGTTCCTCTCTCTCTATACCTGTCTCTGTTCCTCTCTCTCTATACCTGTCTCTGTTCCTCTCTCTCTATACCTGTCTCTATACCTGTCTCTGTTCCTTTCTCTCCATACCTGTCTCTATTCCTGTCTCTATACGTGTCTCTATACCTGTCTCTATACCTGTCTCTATACCTCTCTCTCTATACCTGTCTCTATACCTGTATCTATACCTGTCTCTGTTCCACTCTCTCTATACCTGTCTCTATACCTGTCTCTATACCTCAATCTCTATACCTGTCTCTGTTCCTCTCTCTCCATACCTGTCTCTGTTCCTCTCTCTATACCTGTCTCTGTTCCTCTCTCTCTATACCTGTCTCTATACCTTTCTCTGTTCCTCTCTCTCTATACCTGTCTCTGTTCCTCTCTCTCTATACCTGTCTCTATACCTGTCTCTATACCTCAATCTCTATACCTGTCTCTGTTCCTCTCTCTCTATACCTGTCTCTATACCTGTCTCTATACCTCAATCTCTATACCTGTCTCTGTTCCTCTCTCTCTATACCTGTCTCTATACCTCTCTCTCTATACCTGTCTCTATACCTCTCTCTCTATACCTGTCTCTATACCTCTCTCTCTATACCTGTCTCTATACCTCTCTCTCTATACCTGTCTCTATACCTCTCTCTCTATACCTGTCTCTGTTCCTCTCTCTCTATACCTGTCTCTATACCTCACTCTCTATACCTGTCTCTATACCTCTCTCTCTCTATACTTGTCTCTATACCTCTCTCTCTATACCTGTCTCTATACCTGTATCTATACCTGTCTCTGTTCCTCTCTCTCCATACCTGTCTCTGTTCCTCTCTCTCTATACCTGTCTCTATACCTCTCTCTCTATACCTGTCTCTATACCTCTCTCTCTATACCTGTCTCTATACCTCTCTCTCTATACCTGTCTCTATACCTCTCTC
Source organism: Salvelinus fontinalis (assembly GCF_029448725.1). NCBI lineage: Eukaryota > Metazoa > Chordata > Actinopteri > Salmoniformes > Salmonidae > Salvelinus > Salvelinus fontinalis. The sequence continues at coordinate 8,909,775 of NC_074665.1, read as the reverse complement.
TCTATACCTGTCTCTGTTCCTCTCTCTCTATACCTGTCTCTATACCTCTCTCTCTATACCTGTCTCTATACCTCTCTCTCTATACCTGTCTCTATACCTCTCTCTCTATACCTGTCTCTATACCTGTCTCTATACCTGTCTCTATACCTGTCTCTGTTCCCCTCTCTCTATACCTGTCTCTATACCTGTCTCTGTTCCTCTCTCTCTATACCTGTCTATATACCTGTCTCTATACCTCTCTCTATACCTGTCTCTATACCTTTCTCTATACCTGTCTCTGTTCCTCTCTCTCTATACCTGTCTCTGTTCCTCTCTCTCTATACCTCTCTCTATACCTGTCTCTATACCTGTCTCTATACCTGTCTCTGTTCCTCTCTCTCTATACATGTCTTTATACCTGTCTCTATACCTGTCTCTCTACTTGTATCTATACCTCTCTCTATACCTGTCTCTATACCTGTCTCTATACCTGTCTCTGTTCCTATCTCCCTATACCTGTCTCTATACCTCTCTCTATACCTGTCTCTATACCTGTCTCCATACCTGTCTCTGGTCCTCTCTCTCTATACCTGTCTCTATACCTGTCTCTATACCTGTCTCTATACCTCTCTCTCTATAACTCTCTCTATACCTCTCTCTCTATACCTGTCTCCATACCTGTCTCTGTTCCTCTCTCTCTATACCTGTCTCTATACCTCTCTCTCTATACCTGTCTCTGTTCCTCTCTCTCTATACCTGTCTCTATACCTGTCTCTATACCTGTCTCTGTTCCTCTCTCTCTATTCCTGTCTCTATACCTGTCTCTATACGTGTCTCTATACCTGTCTCTGTTCCTCTCTCTCTATACCTGTCTCTATACCTCAATCTCTATACCTGTCTCTATACCTGTCTCTATACCTCTCTCTCTATACCTGTCTCTATACCTGTCTCTATACCTCTCTCTATACCTGTCTCTATACCTGTCTCTATACCTGTCTCTATACCTGTGTCTGTTCCTTTCTCTCTATACCTGTCTCTACACCTGTCTCTACACCTGTCTCTATACCTGTCTCTATACCTGTCTCTATACCTGTGTCTGTTCCTTTCTCTCTATACCTGTCTCTACACCTGTCTCTATACCTGTCTCTATACCTGTCTCTGTTCCTCTCTCTCTATACCTGTCTCTATACCTGTCTCTATACCTGTCTCCATACCTGTCTCTGTTCCTTTCTCTCCATACCTGTCTCTATTCCTGTCTCTATACCTCTCTCTCTATACCTGTCTCTATACCTGTCTCTATACCTGTCTCTATACCTGTCTCTATACCTGTCTCTGTTCCTCTCTCTCTATGCCTGTCACCGTTCCTCTCTCTCCATACCTGTCTCTGTTCCTCTCTCTCTATACCTGTCTCTATACCTCTCTCTCTATACCTGTCTCTGTTCCTCTCTCTCTGTACCTGTCTCTATACCTGTCTCTGTTACTCTCTCTCTATTCCTGTCTGTATACCTGTCTCTATACGTGTCTCTATACCTGTCTCTGTTCCTCTCTCTCTATACCTGTCTCTATACCTCAATCTCTATACCTGTCTCTATACCTGTCTCTATACCTCTCTCTCTATACCTGTCTCTACACCTGTCTCTATACCTGTCTCTGTACCTGTCTCTATACCTGTGTCTGTTCCTTTCTCTCTATACCTGTCTCTATACCTGTCTCTGTTCCTCTCTCTCTATACCTGTTTCTATACCTGTCTCTGTTCCTCTCTCTCTATACCTGTCTCTATACCTCTCTCTATACCTGTCTCTATACCTGTCTCTATACCTGTCTATATACCTGTCTCTATACCTGTCTCTATACCTGTCTCTATACCTGTATCTATACCTGTCTCTGTTCCTCTCTCTCTATACCTGTCTCTATACCTGTCTCTATACCTGTCTCCATACCTGTCTCTGTTCCTTTCTCTCCATACCTGTCTCTATTCCTGTCTCTATACCTCTCTCTCTATACCTGTCTCTATACCTGTCTCTATACCTGTCTCTATACCTGTCTCTATACCTGTCTCTGTTCCTCTCTCTCTATGCCTGTCACTGTTCCTCTCTCTCCATACCTGTCTCTGTTCCTCTCTCTCTATACCTGTCTCTATACCTCTCTCTCTATACCTGTCTCTGTTCCTCTCTCTTTATACCTGTCTCTATACCTGTCTCTATACCTGTCTCTGTTACTCTCTCTCTATTCCTGTCTCTATACCTGTCTCTATACGTGTCTCTATACCTGTCTCTGTTCCTCTCTCTCTATACCTGTCTCTATACCTCAATCTCTATACCTGTCTCTATACCTGTCTCTATACCTCTCTCTCTATACCTGTCTCTATACCTGTCTCTATACCTCTCTCTATACCTGTCTCTATACCTGTCTCTATACCTGTCTCTACACCTGTCTCTATACCTGTCTCTATACCTGTCTCTATACCTGTGTCTGTTCCTTTCTCTCTATACCTGTCTCTACACCTGTCTCTATACCTGTTTCTATACCTGTCTCTATACCTGTCTCTGTTCCTCTCTCTCTATACCTGTCTCTATACCTCTCTCTATACCTGTCTCTATACCTGTCTCTATACCTGTCTATATACCTGTCTCTATACCTGTCTCTATACCTGTCTCTATACCTGTCTCTATACGTGTCTCTATACCTGTCTCTATACCTGTCTCTATACCTGTCTCTATACCTGTCTCTATACCTGTCTCTGTTCCTCTCTCTCTATACCTGTCACTGTTCCTCTCTCTCTATACCTGTCTCTATACCTGTATCTATACCTGTCTCTATACCTGTCTCTATACCTGTCTCTATTCCTGTCTCTATACGTGTCTCTATACCTGTCTCTACACCTGTCTCTATACCTGTCTCTATACCTGTCTCTGTTACTCTCTCTCTATACCTGTCTCTATACCTGTCTCTATACATGTTTCTATACCTGTCTCTATACCTGTCTCTGTTCCTTTCTCTCCATACCTGTCTCTATTCCTGTCTCTATACGTGTCTCTATACCTGTCTCTATACCTGTCTCTATACCTGTCTCTATACCTGTCTCTATACCTGTCTCTGTTCCTCTCTCTCTATACCTGTCACTGTTCCTCTCTCTCTATACCTGTCTCTATACCTGTATCTATACCTGTCTCTATACCTGTCTCTATACCTGTCTCTATTCCTGTCTCTATACGTGTCTCTATACCTCTCTCTATACCTGTCTCTGTTCCTCTCTCTCTATACCTGTCTCTGTTCCTCTCTCTCTATACCTGTCTCTATACCTGTCTCTATACCTGTATCTATACCTGTCTCTATACCTGTCTCTATACCTCTCTCTATACCTGTCTCTGTTCCTCTCTCTCTATACCTGTCTCTGTTCCTCTCTCTCTATACCTGTCTCTATACCTGTCTCTATACCTGTCTCTATACCTGTCTCTGTTCCTCTCTCTCTATACATGTCTCTATACCTGTCTCTATACCTGTCTCTATACCTCTCTCTCTATACCTGTCTCTATACCTGTCTCTATACCTGTCTCTATACCTCTCTCTCTATACATGTCTCTATACCTGTCTCTATACCTGTCTCTGTTCCTCTCCCTCTATACCTGTCTCTGTTCCTCTCTCTCTATACCTGTCTCTATACCTGTCTCTGTTCCTCTCTCTCTATACCTGTCTCTATACCTGTCTCTGTTCCTCTCTCTCTATACCTGTCTCTATACCTGTCTCTGTTCCTCTCTCTCTATACATGTCTCTATACCTGTCTCTATACCTGTCTCTATACCTCTCTCTCTATACCTGTCTCTATACCTGTCTCTATACCTGTCTCTATACCTCTCTCTCTATACATGTCTCTATACCTGTCTCTATACCTGTCTCTATACCTGTCTCTATACCTGTCTCTATACCTGTCTCTGTTCCTCTCTCTCTATACCTGTCACTGTTCCTCTCTCTCTATACCTGTCTCTATACCTGTATCTATACCTGTCTCTATACCTGTCTCTATACCTGTCTCTATTCCTGTCTCTATACGTGTCTCTATACCTGTCTCTACACCTGTCTCTATACCTGTCTCTATACCTGTCTCTGTTACTCTCTCTCTATACCTGTCTCTATACCTGTCTCTATACATGTTTCTATACCTGTCTCTATACCTGTCTCTGTTCCTTTCTCTCCATACCTGTCTCTATTCCTGTCTCTATACGTGTCTCTATACCTGTCTCTATACCTGTCTCTATACCTGTCTCTATACCTGTCTCTATACCTGTCTCTGTTCCTCTCTCTCTATACCTGTCACTGTTCCTCTCTCTCTATACCTGTCTCTATACCTGTATCTATACCTGTCTCTATACCTGTCTCTATACCTGTCTCTATTCCTGTCTCTATACGTGTCTCTATACCTCTCTCTATACCTGTCTCTGTTCCTCTCTCTCTATACCTGTCTCTGTTCCTCTCTCTCTATACCTGTCTCTATACCTGTCTCTATACCTGTATCTATACCTGTCTCTATACCTGTCTCTATACCTCTCTCTATACCTGTCTCTGTTCCTCTCTCTCTATACCTGTCTCTGTTCCTCTCTCTCTATACCTGTCTCTATACCTGTCTCTATACCTGTCTCTATACCTGTCTCTGTTCCTCTCTCTCTATACATGTCTCTATACCTGTCTCTATACCTGTCTCTATACCTCTCTCTCTATACCTGTCTCTATACCTGTCTCTATACCTGTCTCTATACCTCTCTCTCTATACATGTCTCTATACCTGTCTCTATACCTGTCTCTGTTCCTCTCCCTCTATACCTGTCTCTGTTCCTCTCTCTCTATACCTGTCTCTATACCTGTCTCTGTTCCTCTCTCTCTATACCTGTCTCTATACCTGTCTCTGTTCCTCTCTCTCTATACCTGTCTCTATACCTGTCTCTGTTCCTCTCTCTCTATACATGTCTCTATACCTGTCTCTATACCTGTCTCTATACCTCTCTCTCTATACCTGTCTCTATACCTGTCTCTATACCTGTCTCTATACCTCTCTCTCTATACATGTCTCTATACCTGTCTCTATACCTGTCTCTGTTCCTCTCCCTCTATACCTGTCTCTGTTCCTCTCTCTCTATACCTGTCTCTATACCTGTCTCTGTTCCTCTCTCTCTATACCTGTCTCTATACCTGTCTCTGTTCCTCTCTCTCTATACCTGTCTCTATACCTGTCTCTGTTCCTCTCTCTCTATACCTGTATCTATACCTGTCTCTGTTCCTCTCTCTCTATACCTGTCTCTATACCTGTCTCTGTTCCTCTCTCTCTATACATGTCTCTATACCTGTCTCTATACCTGTCTCTATACCTGTCTCTGTTCCTCTCTCTCTATACATGTCTCTATACCTGTCTCTATACCTGTCTCTATACCTCTCTCTCTATACCTGTCTCTATACCTGTCTCTATACCTGTCTCTATACCTCTCTCTCTATACATGTCTCTATACCTGTCTCTATACCTGTCTCTGTTCCTCTCTCTCTATACCTGTCTCTGTTCCTCTCTCTCTATACCTGTCTCTATACCTGTCTCTATACCTGTCTCTATACCTGTCTCTGTTCCTCTCTCTCTATACATGTCTCTATACCTGTCTCTATACCTGTCTCTATACCTCTCTCTCTATACCTGTCTCTATACCTGTCTCTATACCTGTCTCTATACCTCTCTCTCTATACATGTCTCTATACCTGTCTCTATACCTGTCTCTGTTCCTCTCTCTCTATACCTGTCTCTATACCTGTCTCTGTTCCTCTCTCTCTATACCTGTATCTATACCTGTCTCTGTTCCTCTCTCTCTACACCTGTCTCTATACCTGTCTCTGTTCCTCTCTCTCTATACATGTCTCTATACCTGTCTCTATACCTGTCTCTATACCTGTCTCTGTTCCTCTCTCTCTATACATGTCTCTATACCTGTCTCTATACCTGTCTCTATACCTCTCTCTCTATACCTGTCTCTATACCTGTCTCTATACCGCTCTCTCTATACCTGTCTCTATACCTCTCTCTCTATACCTGTCTCTATACCTCTCTCTCTATACCTGTCTCTGTTCCTCTCTCTCTATACCTGTCTCTATACCTCTCTCTCTATACCTGTCTCTATACCTCTCTCTCTATACCTGTCTCTATACCTCTCTCTCTATACCTGTCTCTATACCTGTATCTATACCTGTCTCTGTTCCTCTCTCTCCATACCTGTCTCTGTTCCTCTCTCTCTATACCTGTCTCTATACCTCTCTCTCTATACCTGTCTCTATACCTCTCTCTCTATACCTGTCTCTATACCTCTCTCTCTATACCTGTCTCTATACCTCTCTCTCTATACCTGTCTCTATACCTCTCTCTCTATACCTGTCTCTGTTCCTCTCTCTCTATACCTGTCTCTATACCTCTCTCTCTATACCTGTCTCTATACCTCTCTCTCTATACCTGTCTCTATACCTCTCTCTCTATACCTGTCTCTATACCTGTCTCTATACCTGTCTCTGTTCCCCTCTCTCTATACCTGTCTCTATACCTGTCTCTGTTCCTCTCTCTCTATACCTGTCTATATACCTGTCTCTATACCTCTCTCTATACCTGTCTCTATACCTTTCTCTATACCTGTCTCTGTTCCTCTCTCTCTATACCTGTCTCTGTTCCTCTCTCTCTATACCTCTCTCTATACCTGTCTCTATACCTGTCTCTATACCTGTCTCTATACCTCTCTCTCTATACCTCTCTCTATACCTCTCTCTCTATACCTGTCTCCATACCTGTCTCTGTTCCTCTCTCTCTATACCTGTCTCTATACCTCTCTCTCTATACCTGTCTCTGTTCCTCTCTCTCTATACCTGTCTCTACACCTGTCTCTATACCTGTCTCTGTTCCTCTCTCTCTATTCCTGTCTCTATACCTGTCTCTATACGTGTCTCTATACCTGTCTCTGTTCCTCTCTCTCTATACCTGTCTCTATACCTCAATCTCTATACCTGTCTCTATACCTGTCTCTATACCTCTCTCTCTATACCTGTCTCTATACCTGTCTCTATACCTGTCTCTATACCTGTGTCTGTTCCTTTCTCTCTATACCTGTCTCTACACCTGTCTCTACACCTGTCTCTATACCTGTCTCTATACCTGTCTCTATACCTGTGTCTGTTCCTTTCTCTCTATACCTGTCTCTACACCTGTCTCTATACCTGTCTCTATACCTGTCTCTACACCTGTCTCTATACCTGTCTCTATACCTGTGTCTGTTCCTTTCTCTCTATACCTCTCTCTATACCTGTCTCTATACCTGTCTCTATACCTGTCTCTACACCTGTCTCTATACCTGTCTCTATACCTGTCTCTATACCTGTGTCTGTTCCTTTCTCTCTTTACCTGTCTCTATACCTGTCTCTGTTCCTCTCTCTCTATACCTGTTTCTATACCTGTCTCTGTTCCTCTCTCTCTATACCTGTCTCTATACCTGTCTCTATACCTCTCTCTCTATACCTGTCTCTACACCTGTCTCTATACCTGTCTATATACCTGTCTCTATACCTGTGTCTGTTCCTTTCTCTCTATACCTGTCTCTATACCTGTCTCTGTTCCTCTCTCTCTATACCCGTTTCTATACCTGTCTCTGTTCCTCTCTCTCTATACCTGTCTCTATACCTCTCTCTATACCTGTCTCTATACCTGTCTCTATACCTGTCTATATACCTGTCTCTATACCTGTCTCTATACCTGTCTCTATACCTGTATCTATACCTGTCTCTGTTCCTCTCTCTCTATACCTGTCTCTATACCTGTCTCTATACCTGTCTCCATACCTGTCTCTGTTCGTTTCTCTCCATACCTGTCTCTATTCCTGTCTCTATACCTCTCTCTCTATACCTGTCTCTATACCTGTCTCTATACCTGTCTCTATACCTGTCTCTATACCTGTCTCTGTTCCTCTCTCTCTATGCCTGTCACTGTTCCTCTCTCTCCATACCTGTCTCTGTTCCTCTCTCTCTATACCTGTCTCTATACCTCTCTCTCTATACCTGTCTCTGTTCCTCACTCTTTATACCTGTCTCTATACCTGTCTCTATACCTGTCTCTGTTACTCTCTCTCTATTCCTGTCTCTATACCTGTCTCTATACGTGTCTCTATACCTGTCTCTGTTCCTCTCTCTCTATACCTGTCTCTATACCTCAATCTCTATACCTGTCTCTATACCTGTCTCTATACCTCTCTCTCTATACCTGTCTCTATACCTGTCTCTATACCTCTCTCTATACCTGTCTCTATACCTGTCTCTATACCTGTCTCTACACCTGTCTCTATACCTGTCTCTATACCTGTCTCTATACCTGTCTCTATACCTGTCGCTGTTCCTCTCTCTCTATACCTGTCACTGTTCCTCTCTCTCTATACCTGTCTCTATACCTGTATCTATACCTGTCTCTATACCTGTCTCTATACCTGTCTCTATTCCTGTCTCTATACGTGTCTCTATACCTGTCTCTACACCTGTCTCTATACCTGTCTCTATACCTGTCTCTGTTACTCTCTCTCTATACCTGTCTCTATACCTGTCTCTATACATGTTTCTGTTCCTCTCTCTCTATACCTGTCTCTATACCTGTCTCTATACCTGTATCTATACCTGTCTCTATACCTGTCTCTATACATCTCTCTATACCTGTCTCTGTTCCTCTCTCTCTATACCTGTCTCTGTTCCTCTCTCTCTATACCTGTCTCTATACCTGTCTCTATACCTGTCTCTATACCTGTCTCTGTTCCTCTCTCTCTATACATGTCTCTATACCTGTCTCTATACCTGTCTCTATACCTCTCTCTCTATACCTGTCTCTATACCTGTCTCTATACCTGTCTCTATACCTCTCTCTCTATACATGTCTCTATACCTGTCTCTATACCTGTCTCTGTTCCTCTCTCTCTATACCTGTCTCTATACCTGTCTCTGTTCCTCTCTCTCTATACCTGTCTCTATACCTGTCTCTGTTCCTCTCTCTCTATACCTGTCTCTATACCTGTCTCTGTTCCTCTCTCTCTATACCTGTCTCTATACCTGTCTCTGTTCCTCTCTCTCTATACCTGTATCTATACCTGTCTCTGTTCCTCTCTCTCTATACCTGTCTCTATACCTGTCTCTGTTCCTCTCTCTCTATACATGTCTCTATACCTGTCTCTATACCTGTCTCTATACCTGTCTCTGTTCCTCTCTCTCTATACATGTCTCTATACCTGTCTCTATACCTGTCTCTATACCTCTCTCTCTATACCTGTCTCTATACCTGTCTCTATACCTGTCTCTATACCTCTCTCTCTATACATGTCTCTATACCTGTCTCTATACCTGTCTCTGTTCCTCTCTCTCTATACCTGTCTCTATACCTGTCTCTATACCTCTCTCTCTATACATGTCTCTATACCTGTCTCTATACCTGTCTCTGTTCCTCTCTCTCTATACCTGTCTCTGTTCCTCTCAATCTATACCTGTCTCTATACCTCTCTCTCTATACCTCTCTCTCTATACCTGTCTCTATACCTCTCTCTTTATACCTCTCTCTCTATACCTGTCTCTGTTCCTCTCTCTCTATACCTGTCTCTATACCTCTCTCTCTATACCTGTCTCTATACCTCTCTCTCTATACCTGTCTCTGTTCCTCTCTCTTTATACCTGTCTCTATACCTGTCTCTATACCTGTCTCTGTTACTCTCTCTCTATTCCTGTCTCTATACCTGTCTCTATACGTGTCTCTATACCTGTCTCTGTTCCTCTCTCTCTATACCTGTCTCTATACCTCAATCTCTATACCTGTCTCTATACCTGTCTCTATACCTCTCTCTCTATACCTGTCTCTATACCTGTCTCTATACCTCTCTCTATACCTGTCTCTATACCTGTCTCTATACCTGTCTCTACACCTGTCTCTATACCTGTCTCTATACCTGTCTCTATACCTGTGTCTGTTCCTTTCTCTCTATACCTGTCTCTACACCTGTCTCTATACCTGTTCCTATACCTGTCTCTATACCTGTCTCTGTTCCTCTCTCTCTATACCTGTCTCTATACCTCTCTCTATACCTGTCTCTATACCTGTCTCTATACCTGTCTATATACCTGTCTCTATACCTGTCTCTATACCTGTCTCTATACCTGTCTCCATACCTGTCTCTGTTCCTTTCTCTCCATACCTGTCTCTATTCCTGTCTCTATACGTGTCTCTATACCTGTCTCTATACCTGTCTCTATACCTGTCTCTATACCTGTCTCTATACCTGTCGCTGTTCCTCTCTCTCTATACCTGTCACTGTTCCTCTCTCTCTATACCTGTCTCTATACCTGTATCTATACCTGGCTCTATACCTGTCTCTATACGTGTCTCTATACCTGTCTCTACACCTGTCTCTATACCTGTCTCTATACCTGTCTCTGTTACTCTCTCTCTCTACCTGTCTCTATACCTGTCTCTATACATGTTTCTGTTCCTCTCTCTCTATACCTGTCTCTATACCTGTATCTATACCTGTCTCTATACCTGTCTCTATACCTCTCTCTATACCTGTCTCTGTTCCTCTCTCTCTATACCTGTCTCTGTTCCTCTCTCTCTATACCTGTCTCTATACCTGTCTCTATACCTGTCTCTATACCTGTCTCTGTTCCTCTCTCTCTATACATGTCTCTATACCCGTCTCTATACCTGTCTCTATACCTCTCTCTCTATACCTGTCTCTATACCTGTCTCTATACCTGTCTCTATACCTCTCTCTCTATACATGTCTCTATACCTGTCTCTATACCTGTCTCTGTTCCTCTCTCTCTATACCTGTCTCTATACCTGTCTCTGTTCCTCTCTCTCTATACCTGTCTCTATACCTGTCTCTGTTCCTCTCTCTCTATACCTGTCTCTATACCTGTCTCTGTTCCTCTCTCTCTATACCTGTCTCTATACCTGTCTCTGTTCCTCTCTCTCTATACCTGTATCTATACCTGTCTCTGTTCCTCTCTCTCTATACCTGTCTCTATACCTGTCTCTGTTCCTCTCTCTCTATACATGTCTCTATACCTGTCTCTATACCTGTCTCTATACCTGTCTCTGTTCCTCTCTCTCTATACATGTCTCTATACCTGTCTCTATACCTGTCTCTATACCTCTCTCTCTATACCTGTCTCTATTCCTGTCTCTATACCTGTCTCTATACCTCTCTCTCTATACATGTCTCTATACCTGTCTCTATACCTGTTTCTGTTCCTCTCTCTCTATACCTGTCTCTATACCTGTCTCTATACCTCTCTCTCTATACATGTCTCTATACCTGTCTCTATACCTGTCTCTGTTCCTCTCTCTCTATACCTGTCTCTGTTCCTCTCAATCTATACCTGTCTCTATACCTCTCTCTCTATACCTCTCTCTCTATACCTGTCTCTATACCTCTCTCTTTATACCTCTCTCTCTATACCTGTCTCTGTTCCTCTCTCTCTATACCTGTCTCTATACCTCTCTCTCTATACCTGTCTCTGTACCTGTCTCTATACCTCTCTCTATACCTGTCTCTATACCTGTCTCTATACCTGTCTCTACACCTGTCTCTATACCTGTCTCTATACCTGTCTCTATACCTGTGTCTGTTCCTTTCTCTCTATACCTGTCTCTACACCTGTCTCTATACCTGTTTCTATACCTGTCTCTATACCTGTCTCTGTTCCTCTCTCTCTATACCTGTCTCTATACCTCTCTCTATACCTGTCTCTATACCTGTCTCTATACCTGTCTATATACCTGTCTCTATACCTGTCTCTATACCTGTCTCTATACCTGTCTCCATACCTGTCTCTGTTCCTTTCTCTCCATACCTGTCTCTATTCCTGTCTCTATACGTGTCTCTATACCTGTCTCTATACCTGTCTCTATACCTGTCTCTATACCTGTCTCTATACCTGTCTCTGTTCCTCTCTCTCTATACCTGTCACTGTTCCTCTCTCTATATACCTGTCTCTATACCTGTATCTATACCTGTCTCTATACCTGTCTCTGTACCTGTCTCTATTCCTGTCTCTATACGTGTCTCTATACCTGTCTCTACACCTGTCTCTATACCTGTCTCTATACCTGTCTCTGTTACTCTCTCTCTATACCTGTCTCTATACCTGTCTCTATACATGTTTCTGTTCCTCTCTCTCTATACCTGTCTCTATACCTGTCTCTATACCTGTATCTATACCTGTCTCTATACCTGTCTCTATACCTCTCTCTATACCTGTCTCTGTTCCTCTCTCTCTATACCTGTCTCTGTTCCTCTCTCTCTATACCTGTCTCTATACCTGTCTCTATACCTGTCTCTATACCTGTCTCTGTTCCTCTCTCTCTATACATGTCTCTATACCTGTCTCTATACCTGTCTCTATACCTCTCTCTCTATACCTGTCTCTATACCTGTCTCTATACCTGTCTCTATACCTCTCTCTCTATACATGTCTCTATACCTGTCTCTATACCTGTCTCTGTTCCTCTCTCTCTATACCTGTCTCTATACCTGTCTCTGTTCCTCTCTCTCTATACCTGTCTCTATACCTGTCTCTGTTCCTCTCACTCTATACCTGTCTCTATACCTGTCTCTGTTCCTCTCTCTCTATACCTGTCTCTATACCTGTCTCTGTTCCTCTCTCTCTATACCTGTATCTATACCTGTCTCTGTTCCTCTCTCTCTATACCTGTCTCTGTACCTGTCTCTGTTCCTCTCTCTCTATACATGTCTCTATACCTGTCTCTATACCTGTCTCTATACCTGTCTCTGTTCCTCTCTCTCTATACATGTCTCTATACCTGTCTCTATACCTGTCTCTATACCTGTCTCTGTTACTCTCTCTCTATACCTGTCTCTGTTCCTCTCTCTCTATACCTGTCTCTATACCTGTCTCTATACCTCTCTCTCTATACATGTCTCTATACCTGTCTCTATACCTGTCTCTGTTCCTCTCTCTCTATACCTGTCTCTGTTCCTCTCAATCTATACCTGTCTCTATACCTCTCTCTCTATACCTCTCTCTCTATACCTGTCTCTATACCTCTCTCTCTATACCTCTCTCTCTATACCTGTCTCTGTTCCTCTCTCTCTATACCTGTCTCTATACCTGTCTCTATACCTGTCTCTATACCTGTCTCTGTTCCTCTCTCTCCATACCTGTCTCTATACCTGTCTCTGTTCCTCTCTCTCTATACCTGTCTCTATACCTGTCTCTGTTCCTCTCTCTCTATACCTGTATCTATACCTGTCTCTGTTCCTCTCTCTCTATACCTGTCTCTATACCTGTCTCTGTTCCTCTCTCTCTATACATGTCTCTATACCTGTCTCTATACCTGTCTCTATACCTGTCTCTGTTCCTCTCTCTCTATACATGTCTCTATACCTGTCTCTATACCTGTCTCTATACCTCTCTCTCTATACCTGTCTCTATACCTGTCTCTATACCTGTCTCTATACCTCTCTCTCTATACATGTCTCTATACCTGTCTCTATACCTCTCTCTCTATACCTCTCTCTCTATACCTCTCTCTGTTCCTCTCTCTCTATACCTGTATCTATACCTGTCTCTATACCTCTCTCTCTATACCTGTCTCTGTTCCTCTCTCTCTATACCTGTCTCTGTTCCTCTCTCTCTATACCTGTCTCTATAGCTGTCTCTATACCTCTCTCTGTTCCTCTCTCTCTATACCTGTCTCTATACATGTCTCTATACCTGTCTCTATACCTGTCTCTGTTCCTCTCTCTCCATACCTGTCTCTATTCATGTCTCTATACCTCTCTCTATACATGTCTCTATACCTCTCTCTGTTCCTCTCTCTCTATACATGTCTCTATACCTGTCTCTGTACCTGTCTCTATACCTGTCTCTATACATGTCTCTATACCTGTCTCTGTTCCTCTCTCTCTATACCTCTCTCTATACATGTCTCTATACCTCTCTCTGTTCCTCTCTCTCTATACATGTCTCTATACCTGTCTCTGTACCTGTCTCTATACCTGTCTCTATACCTGTCTCTATACCTGTCTCTATACCTGTCTCTGTTCCTCTCTCTCCATACCTGTCTCTATACATGTCTCTATACCTGTCTCTATACCTGTCTCTATACCTGTCTCTGTTCCTCTCTCTCCATACCTGTCTCTATACCTGTCTCTATACCTGTCTCTATACATGTCTCTATACCTGTCTCTGTTCCTCTCTCTCTATACCTGTCTCTATACATGTCTCTATACCTGTCTCTGTTCCTCTCTCTCTATACATGTCTCTATACCTGTCTCTATACCTTTCTCTGTTCCTCTCTCTCTATACCTGTCTCTATACCTGTCTATATACCTGTCTCTATACCTGTCTCTGTTCCTCTCTCTCTATACATGTCTCTATACCTGTCTCTGTTCCTCTCTCTCTATACATGTCTCTATACCTGTCTCTATACCTGTCTCTATACCTCTCTCTCTATACATGTCTCTATACCTGTCTCTGTTCCTCTCTCTCTATACCTCTCTCTATACATGTCTCTATACCTCTCTCTGTTCCTCTCTCTCTATACATGTCTCTATACCTGTCTCTATACCTGTCTCTATACCTCTCTCTCTATACATGTCTCTATACCTGTCTCTATACCTGTCTCTGTTCCTCTCTCTCTATACCTGTCTCTATACCTGTCTCTGTTCCTCTCTCTCTATACCTGTCTCTATACCTGTCTCTGTTCCTCTCACTCTATACCTGTCTCTATACCTGTCTCTGTTCCTCTCTCTCTATACCTGTCTCTATACCTGTCTCTGTTCCTCTCTCTCTATACCTGTATCTATACCTGTCTCTGTTCCTCTCTCTCTATACCTGTCTCTGTACCTGTCTCTGTTCCTCTCTCTCTATACATGTCTCTATACCTGTCTCTATACCTGTCTCTATACCTGTCTCTGTTCCTCTCTCTCTATACATGTCTCTATACCTGTCTCTATACCTGTCTCTATACCTGTCTCTGTTACTCTCTCTCTATACCTGTCTCTGTTCCTCTCTCTCTATACCTGTCTCTATACCTGTCTCTATACCTCTCTCTCTATACATGTCTCTATACCTGTCTCTATACCTGTCTCTGTTCCTCTCTCTCTATACCTGTCTCTGTTCCTCTCAATCTATACCTGTCTCTATACCTCTCTCTCTATACCTCTCTCTCTATACCTGTCTCTATACCTCTCTCTCTATACCTCTCTCTCTATACCTGTCTCTGTTCCTCTCTCTCTATACCTGTCTCTATACCTGTCTCTATACCTGTCTCTATACCTGTCTCTGTTCCTCTCTCTCTATACCTGTCTCTATACCTGTCTCTGTTCCTCTCTCTCTATACCTGTCTCTATACCTGTCTCTGTTCCTCTCTCTCTATACCTGTATCTATACCTGTCTCTGTTCCTCTCTCTCTATACCTGTCTCTATACCTGTCTCTGTTCCTCTCTCTCTATACATGTCTCTATACCTGTCTCTATACCTGTCTCTATACCTGTCTCTGTTCCTCTCTCTCTATACATGTCTCTATACCTGTCTCTATACCTGTCTCTATACCTCTCTCTCTATACCTGTCTCTATACCTGTCTCTATACCTGTCTCTATACCTCTCTCTCTATACATGTCTCTATACCTGTCTCTATACATGTCTCTGTTCCTCTCTCTCTATACCTGTCTCTATACCTGTCTCTATACCTCTCTCTCTATACATGTCTCTATACCTGTCTCTATACCTGTCTCTGTTCCTCTCTCTCTATACCTGTCTCTGTTCCTCTCAATCTATACCTGTCTCTATACCTCTCTCTCTATACCTCTCTCTCGATACCTGTCTCTATACCTCTCTTTCTACACCTCTCTCTCTATACCTGTCTCTGTTCCTCTCTCTCTATACCTGTCTCTATACCTGTCTCTATACCTGTCTCTATTCCTGTCTCTGTTCCTCTCTCTCTATACCTGTCTCTATACCTGTCTCTATACCTCTCTCTCTATACCTCTCTCTCTATACCTCTCTCTGTTCCTCTCTCTCTATACCTGTATCTATACCTGTCTCTATACCTCTCTCTCTATACCTGTCTCTGTTCCTCTCTCTCTATACCTGTCTCTGTTCCTCTCTCTCTATACCTGTCTCTATAGCTGTCTCTATACCTCTCTCTGTTCCTCTCTCTCTATACCTGTCTCTATACATGTCTCTATACCTGTCTCTATACCTGTCTCTGTTCCTCTCTCTCCATACCTGTCTCTATTCATGTCTCTATACCTCTCTCTATACATGTCTCTATACCTCTCTCTGTTCCTCTCTCTCTATACATGTCTCTATACCTGTCTCTGTACCTGTCTCTATACCTGTCTCTATACATGTCTCTATACCTGTCTCTGTTCCTCTCTCTCTATACCTCTCTCTATACATGTCTCTATACCTCTCTCTGTTCCTCTCTCTCTATACATGTCTCTATACCTGTCTCTGTACCTGTCTCTATACCTGTCTCTATACCTGTCTCTATACCTGTCTCTATACCTGTCTCTGTTCCTCTCTCTCCATACCTGTCTCTATACATGTCTCTATACCTGTCTCTATACCTGTCTCTATACCTGTCTCTGTTCCTCTCTCTCCATACCTGTCTCTATACCTGTCTCTATACCTGTCTCTATACATGTCTCTATACCTGTCTCTGTTCCTCTCTCTCTATACCTGTCTCTATACATGTCTCTATACCTGTCTCTGTTCCTCTCTCTCTATACATGTCTCTATACCTGTCTCTATACCTTTCTCTGTTCCTCTCTCTCTATACCTGTCTCTATACCTGTCTATATACCTGTCTCTATACCTGTCTCTGTTCCTCTCTCTCTATACATGTCTCTATACCTGTCTCTGTTCATCTCTCTCTATACCTGTCTCTATACATGTCTCTATACCTGTCTCTGTTCCTCTCTCTCTATACCTGTCTCTATACCTGTCTCTATACCTGTCTCTGTTCCTCTCTCTCTATACCTGTCTCTATACCTGTCTCTGTTCCTCTCTCTCTATACCTGTCTCTGTTCCTCTCTCTCTATACCTGTCTGTACCTCTCTCTCTATACCTGTCTCTGTTCCTCTCTCTCTATACGTGTCTCTGTTTCTCTCTCTCTATACCTGTCTGTACCTCTCTCTCTATACCTGTCTCTACACCTGTCTCTATACCTGTCTCTATACCTGTCTCTATACCTGTCTCTATACCTGTCTCTGTTCCTCTCTCTCTATACGTGTCTCTATACCTGTCTCTATACCTGTCTCTGTTCCTCTCTCTCTATACCTGTCTCTGTTTCTCTCTCTCTATACCTGTCTGTACCTCTCTCTCTATACCTGTCTCTATACCTGTCTCTATACCTGTCTCTGTACCTCTCTCTATACCTGTCTCTGTTCCTCTCTCTCTATACCTGTCTCTATACATGTCTCTATACCTCTCTCTCGATACCTCTCTCTCTATACCTGTCTCTATACCTGTCTCTATACCTCTCACTATTCCTGTCTCTATACCTGTCTCTATACCTCTCCCTCTGTACCTGTCTCTATACCTCTCTCTCTATATCATTCTCTATACCTGTCTCTATACCTGTCGCTATACCTGTCTCTATACCTGTCGCTATACCTGTCTCTATACCTGTCTCTATACCTGTCTCTATACCTGTCTCTATACCTGTCTCTTTACCTGTCTCTGTTCCTCTCTCTCTATACCTGTCTCTATACCTCTCTCTCTATACCTGTCTCTGTTCCTCTCCCTCTGTACCTGTGTCTATACCTGTCTCTATCCCTCTCTCTCTATACCTGTCTATATTCCTCTCCCTCCATACCTGTCTCTACACCTGTCTCTACACCTGTCTCTATACCTGTCTCTACACCTGTCTCTACACCTGTCTCTACACCTGTCTCTATACCTGTCTCTACACCTGTCTCTACACCTGTCTCTATACATGTCTCTACACCTGCCTCTACACCTGTCTCTATACCTGTCTCTACACCTGTCTCTACACATGTCTCTTCACCTGTCTCTATGCCTGTCTCTATTCCTCTCTCTCCATACCCATCTCTATACCTGTCTCTATGCCTGTCTCTACACCTGTCTCTACACCTGTCTCTACACCTGTCTCTACACCTGCCTCTACACCTGTCTCTATACCTGTCTCTATACCTGTCTCTACACCTGTCTCTACACATGTCTCTTCACCTGTCTCTATGCCTGTCTCTATTCCTCTCTCTCCATACCCATCTCTATACCTGTCTCTATGCCTGTCTCTACACCTGTCTCTACACCTGTCTCTACACCTGTCTCTATGCCTGTCTCTACACCTGTCTATACACCTGTCTCTACACCTGTCTCTACACCTGTCTCTACGCCTGTGTCTATGCCTGTCTCTAAGCCTGTCTCTATGCCTTTCTCTATACCTGTCTCTGTATCTGTCTTTATTCTTCCCTCTATACCTCTCTCTACCTGTCTCTCTACCTGTCTCTCCATAACTTTCTCTGTAACTGTCTCTATACCTCTCTCTATATCACTCCATACCTGTCTCAATACCTCTCTCTACCCGTCTCTCTACTTGTCTCTCTACCGTCTCTATACCTCTCTATATACCTGTCTCTAACACTAACTAAAACTAACTAGCCCTAACTATAACGAACAGGAACTAACAGTAACTAACTAAAACTAACTAGCGTGTCTTTTCTTTGTAAAACTGACTGGTGACTTCTTTATTGAGGAAAACATTCACTAACTGTGACTGTGATATGTGGTTGTCTCACCTAGCTACCTTAACATGAATGTACTAACTGACTGTGATATGAGGTTGTCTCATCTAGCTACCTTAACATGAATGTACTAACTGACTGGGATATGTGTTTGTCTCACCAAGCTACCTTAAAATGAATGTACTAACTGACTGGGATATGAGGTTGTGTCTCTGGATAAGATTATTTTCCACCATAATTTGCAAATAAATTCATAAAAAATCCTACAATGTGATTTTCTGGATTTTTTTTCTCATTTTGTCTGTCATAGTGGAAGTGTACCTATGATGAAAATTACAGGCCTCTCTCATCTTTTTAAGTGGGAGAACTTGCACAATTGGTGGCTGACTAAATACTTTTTTGCCCCACTGTAGTTGAAGTCGAAAGTTTACATACACCTTAGCCAAATACATTTAAACTCAGTTTTTCACAATTCCTGACATTTAATCCTCTTAAAAATGTCCTGTCTTAGGTCAGTTAGGATCACCACTTTATTTGAAGAATGTGAAATGTCAGAATAATAGTAGAGAGAATGATTTATTTCAGCTTTTATCTATTTCATCACATTCCCAGTGGGTCAGAAGTTTTCATACACTCAATTAGTATTTGGTAGCGTTGCCTTTAAATTGTTTCACTTGGGTCAAATGTTTCGGGTAGCCTTCCACAAGCTTCCCACAATAAGTTGGGTAAATTGTGACCCATTCCTCCTGACAGAGCTGGTGTATCTGAGTAAGGTTTGTAGGCCTCCTTGCTCGCACACACTTTTTCAGTTCTGCCCACACATTTTCTATGGGATTGAGGTCAGGGCTTTGTGATGGCCACTCCAATACCTTGACTTTGTTGTCCTTAAGCCATTTTGCCACAACTTTGTAAGTACGATTGGGGTCATTGTCCGTTTGGAAGACCCATTTGCGACCAAGCTTTAACTTCCTGACTGATGTCTTGAGATGTTGCTTCAATAAATCCACTACCTTTTCCTGCCTCATGATGCCATCTATTTTGTGAAGTGCACCAGTCCCTCCTGCAGCAAAGCACCCCCACAACATGATGCTGCCAGCCCCGTGCTTAACGGTTGGGATGGTGGTCTTCGGCTTGCAAGTCTCCCCCTTTTTCCTCCAAACATAACGATGGTCATTATGGCCAAATGGTTCTATTTTTGTTTCATCAGACCAGAGGACATTTCTCCAAAAAGTATGATCTTTGTCACCATATGCAGTTGCAAACCGTAGTCTGGCTTTTTTATGGCGGTTTTGGAGCAGTGACTTCTTCCTTGCTGAGCGGCCTTTCAGGTTATGTCGATATAGGACTTGTTTCACTGTGGATATAGATACTTTTGTACCTGTTTCCTCCAGCATCTTCACGAGGTCCTTTGATGTTGTTCTGGTATTGATTTGCACTTTTCGCACCAAAGTATGTTCCTCTCTAGGAGACAGAACACATCTCCTTCCTGAGCGGTATGACGGCTGCGTGGTCCCATGGTGTTTATACTTGCGTACTATTGTTTGTACAGATGAACGTGGTACCTTCAGGCATTTGGAAATTGTTCCCAAGGATGAACCAGACCTGTGGAGGTCTACAATTGTTTTTCTGAGTTCTTGGCTGATTTCTTTTGATTTTCCCATGATGTCAAGCAAAGAGTCACTGAGTTTGAAGGTAGGCCTTGAAATACATCCACAGGTACACCTCCAATTGACTCAAATGATGTCAATTAGCCTATCAGCAGCTTCTAAAGCCATGACATCATTTTCTGGAATTTTCCAAGCTGTTTAAAGGCACAGTCAACTTAGTGTATGTAAACTTCTGACCCACTGGAATTGTGATACAGTGAATTATAAGTGAAATAATCTGTCTGTAAACAATTGTTGGAAAAATGACTTGTGTCACGCACAAAGTAGATGTCCTAACAGACTTGCCCAAACTATAGTTTGTTAACAAGAAATGTGTGGAGTGGTTGAAAAACTAGTATTAATTAATGACTCCAACATAAGTGTATGTAAACTTCCCGACTTCAAATGTATTAGTACAAGACAGATCCTCACTGATCCTACAGTGACATCTGTGAGTCTTCCAGCTGACAGAGGACTGTTCAGCAACGTTTCTCACCGTGACGTCCAACCACGACCGTCGTCAAAACCAACCGCTCACTTTCGGTTGTTCGAAAAGGAAATCATCGCCAAAATATTTTTATTTTTTAAACATGTCTTAGAAACTTGGTTGCAATTTCAGTTTAATCCACCTGAAAAGACAGAACAAATAATACAACAAATATTGTGGTTAAATTCAAATATACAAAAAAAAAAATGTTGATGAAATGTTTTAAAGGTATAATTTTAGTAAATAATATCCAAAATGGATGGTGTTGAGAGATAGATGGGAGGGGTTGAACGGAGCTGAAGGATGGGACTAATAACAAGATAACCAATGTAAAACATACGGGAGTCTGAAAAAATGTATATAGGTTCAGAAATGTTGTGAAAAAGCACAGTTACAAATCAAAATCAAACTGGATGGACATCAGAAATAGAGGAAGGACTCAAAACAAACTAAATATAACTATTGTAAAATAGATTGTGTCTGTAAAATGTGTATAAGATGTATAAACTGAAGGTAGAAGTGTTATTGTTTATTAGTTGACTCCAATTGGGGGAAGGGTGGTAGGGTTTGTGGATTAATAAAGGTATATTCTTTAAAAAAAGTGTGTGTGTATATAGGTATGTATATATATATATCTATGTAGGTACGTATATATATATGTGTAAATGTATGAATGTTTATGTATGGGTATGTATAGTTATGTACGTGTATGTATATGAATATATATATATATATATATATATATATATATATATATATATATATATATATATATATATATATATAGATATATATATATACATACCTATATACACACACACTTTTTTTATATATATATACAGTATTTACCAAAATAAAAGATATGGGGGATTGGAAATTATCCAGACAATTATATTGATGGAAGCAACAATCTCTCCGCAATACTAAGCTGATCCAACCCTAAAAAGAAAAAATAAATATATAGAGAGAGATTTTTTTTAATAAAACATATTTGTAAAAGACATCTGTGAGTCCAAAGAGACAGAGGACTGTTCAGCAAGGTTTCTCACCGTGACGTCCAACCACGACAGTCGTTGTCATAGCGAGGTGCCATGGCGATAATACTGTAATAACCATGTCTCCAGACTGAGCTACAATCAAAGCAATCTGTCTCCATAGGAACTGGATGCTGAACCGCTGTCAGGGTAGTCGTCGGGACGTCACGCTCTCCTCTCTGTGCCACGGGAGAGGAAGCAGCTACGGTTCCGTAACGACCCCTTGCTGGGCTTTAAAGAACACATCAAAAGCTCTACTTTGTCAAAGAGGAAAGCTGACTCGGCTCACCTGCCCCACTTTCTGCCAGCTTCTCCTTCCCCGGCTGAGAAAGATGAATGTCCTCAGAACAGCCTCAATTACGTCTGGGTATGGACTCTTTAAGGTGTTGAAAGCGTTCCTGCAGTAATGCTGGCCCCATGTTAACTCCAGTGCTTCCCACAGTTGTGTCAAGTTGGCTGTGTGTCCTTTGGGTGGTGGATCGTTCGTGATACACACAGGAAACTGTTCAGCGTGAAAAACCCAGCAGCGTTGCAGTTCTTGACACACTCTAACCAGTGTGCCTGGCACCTTCATGTTATATTTGTGTATAAAAACAGTGTTTTATCTTTCTCAACTTGTATTATTTGATTTGTTAAGCACTTTAAAATGCATAATCTGTAAGAAATCTTTCTCCTGTGGTCAATGTTGGAAAGACTGCTCTAATAGATCTGGGATCAGGATATTTAAAAATCACACTGGGTGGCTGGTCAGCGACCAATTTTTACTGGAAGGAAATCTTTTTGAGGGAGAGAGAGAAGGATGAAGAAAGAGACAAGAGAGAAAATGAGAGAGGGGGAGAGAGAGAGACGCCAGGGGAGGTTTGTGGTTTCCTATTGCAGAGGTTAAAGGTTAAGAAAAACAAGACATAGGTAAACACACACACACAGAGAGATAAGCAGAGAGATAAGAAGAGGCGCAGCAAAGAAATAAGCAGAGAGATAAGCAGAGGCCCAGCAGAAAGATACGCAAAGAGATAAGTAGAGAGATAAGCAGAGGCCCAGCAGAAAGATACGCAAAGAGATAAGTAGAGAGATAAGCAGAGGCCCAGCAGAAAGATATGCAAAGAGATAAGTAGAGAGATAAGCAGAGGCCCAGCAGAAAGATATGCAAAGAGATAAGTAGAGAGATAAGCAGAGGCCCAGCAGAAAGATACGCAAAGAGATAAGTAGAGAGATAAGCAGAGGCCCAGCAGAAAGATATGCAAAGAGATAAGTAGAGAGATAAGCAGAAGCCCAGCAGAAAGATATGCAAAGAGATAAGTAGAGAGATAAGCAGAGGCCCAGCAGAAAGATACGCAAAGAGATAAGTAGAGAGATAAGCAGAGGCCCAGCAGAAAGATATGCAAAGAGATAAGTAGAGAGATAAGCAGAGGCCCAGCAGAAAGATATGCAAAGAGATAAGTAGAGAGATAAGCAGAGGCCCAGCAGAAAGATATGCAAAGAGATAAGTAGAGAGATAAGCAGAGGCCCAGCAGAAAGATACGCAAAGAGATAAGTAGAGAGATAAGCAGAGGCCCAGCAGAAAGATATGCAAAGAGATAAGTAGAGAGATAAGCAGAGGCCCAGCAGAAAGATATGCAAAGAGATAAGTAGAGAGATAAGCAGAGGCCCAGCAGAAAGATATGCAAAGAGATAAGTAGAGAGATAAGCAGAGGCCCAGCAGAAAGATACGCAAAGAGATAAGTAGAGAGATAAGCAGAGGCCCAGCAGAAAGATACGCAAAGAGATAAGTAGAGAGATAAGCAGAGGCCCAGCAGAAAGATACGCAAAGAGATAAGTAGAGAGATAAGCAGAGGCCCAGCAGAAAGATAAGCAAAGAGATAAGTAGAGAGATAAGCAGAAGCCCAAGAGAAAGATACGCAAAGCAATACGTAGAGAGATAAGCAGAGGCCCAGCAGAGAGATAAGCAAAGAGATAAATAGAGAGATAAGCAGAGGCCCAAGAGAAAGATAAGCAAAGAGATAAGTAGAGAGATAAGCAGTGGCCCAGCAGAGAGATAAGCAGTGGCCCAGCAGAGAGATGAGCAAAGAGATAAGCATAGGCCCAGCAGAGAGATAAGCAGTGGCCCAGCAGAAAGATAAGCAAAGCGGTAAGTAGAGAGATAAGCAGAGGCCCAGCAGAGAGATAAGCAAAGAGATAAGTAGAGAGATAAGCAGAGGCCCAGCAGATAGATAAGCAGTGGCCTAGCAGATAGATAATTCAGTGGCCCAGCAGAGATAAAAGCAGAGAGAAAAGCAGAGGCCCAGCAGAGAGATAAGCAGAGGCCCAGCAGGGATATATGCAGAGATAAGCAGTGGCCCAGCAGAGAGATAAGCAGTGGCCCAGCAGGGATATATGCAGAGAGATAAGCAGAGGCCCAGCAGAGAGATAAGCAGAGAGATAAGCAGAGGCCCAGCAGAGAGATAAGCAGTGGCCCAGCAGGGATATAAGCAGAGAGATAAGCAGTGGCCCAGCAGGGATATAAGCAGAGAGATAAGCAGTGGCCCAGCAGAGATATAGGCAGAGAGATAAGCAGTGGCCCAGCAGAGATATAGGCAGAGAGATAAGCAGAGGCCCTACAGATAGATAAGCAGAAAGATAAGCAGAGGCCCTGCAGAGAGATAAGCAGAGAGATAAGCAGTGGCCCAGCAGAGATATAGGCAGAGAGATAAGCAGAGGCCCTACAGATAGATAAGCAGAAAGATAAGCAGAGGCCCTGCAGAGAGATAAGCAGAGAGATAAGCAGAGGGCCAGCAGAGATATATGCAGAGAGATAAGCAGAGGCCCAGCAGGGATATATGCAGAGAGATAAGCAGAGAGATAAGCAAAGGCCCATCAGATAGATAAGCAGAGAGATAAGCAGAGGCCCAGCAGAGATATATGCAGAGAGATAAGCAGAGGCCCGTCAGAGAGATACGCAGTGGCCCGTCAGAGAGATAAGCAGTGGCCCCTCAGAGAGATAAGCAGAGGCTCCTCAGAGAGATAAGCAGTGGCCCCTCAGAGAGATAAGCAGAGGCCCCTCAGAGAGATAAGCAGTGGCCCCTCAGAGAGATAAGTAGAGGCCCAGCAGAAAGATAAGCAGTGGCCCCTCAGAGAGATAAGCAGAGGCCCAGCAAAAAAAAATGCTGCTCTACGCTGGTTGTTGGGGAGAAACTGAGCATTGATTCTCAGAGCCACAAATGAGAAATCCATTGAGGTGAGGATCTCATTGACTCTACGGCAGGAGGGGACAGGTGGAGAGCAGGGAGGTCACACTACCTCTGGTGTCACACATATTCACTTGGCACAAAACACAATAATCATTTAAAAGCGTTTTAATGAACACAACCCAGGTTTGGCTGACAGAGGGTAGAGCTGGGGATGAGGCTGAGACTGGGGCTGGGGCTGGGGCTGGGTTTGGGGCTGAGTCTGGGGATGAGGCTGGGGATGAGGCTGGGGATGAGGCTGAGTCTGGGGATGAGGCTGGGGCTGAGACTGGGTTTGGTGCTGAGGCTGGGGATGAGGCTGGGGATGAGGCTGAGGCTGAGGCTGGGGATGGGGATGAGGCTGAGGATGGGGCTGAGGCTGGGTTTGGGGCTGAGGCTGGGGATGAGGCTGGGGATGAGGCTGAGGCTGGGAATGGGGATGAGGCTGAGGATGGGGCTGAGGCTGGGTTTGGGGCTGAGGCTGGGGATGAGGCTGAGGCTGGGGATGAGGCTGAGGCTGAGGCTGGGGATGGGGCTGAGGCTGGGGCTGAGGCTGAGTCTGGGGATGAGGCTGAGGCTGAGACTTGGGCTGGGGCTGAGGCTGGGTTTGGGGCTGAGTCTGGGGATGAGGCTGAGGCTGAGGCTGGGAATGGGGATGAGGCTGAGGATGGGGCTGAGGCTGGGTTTGGGGCTGAGTCTGGGGATGAGGCTGAGGCTGAGGCTGGGAATGGGGATGAGGCTGAGGATGGGGCTGAGGCTGGGTTTGGGGCTGAGTCTGGGGATGAGGCTGGGGATGAGGCTGAGTCTGGGGATGAGGCTGGGGCTGAGGCTGGGTTTGGGGCTGAGGCTGGGGATGAGGCTGAGGCTGGGGATGAGGCTGAGGCTAAGGCTGGGGATGGGGATGAGGCTGAGGATGGGGCTGAGGCTGGGTTTGGGGCTGAGGCTGGGGATGGGGATGAGGCTGAGGCTGAGGCTGGGGATGAGGCTGAGGATGGGGCTGAGGCTGGGTTTGGGGCTGAGGCTGGGGATGAGGCTGAGGCTGAGGATGGGGATGGGGATGAGGCTGAGGATGGGGCTGGGGCTGGGTTTGGGGCTGAGTCTGGGGATGATGCTGGGGATGAGGCTGGGGATGAGGCTGAGTCTGGGGATGAGGCTGAGGCTGGGGCTGGGGATGAGGCTGAGGCTGGGTTTGGGGCTGAGTCTGGGGATGAGGCTGAGGCTGGGTTTGGGGCTGAGTCTGGGGATGAGGCTGAGGCTGGGGCTGGGGATGAGGCTGGGAATGAGGCTGAGGCTGGGTTTGGGGCTGAGGCTGGGGATGAGGCTGAGACTGGGGCTGGGGCTGAGGCTGGGGATGGGGCTGAGGCTGGGGATGAGGCTGGGGCTGAGGCTGGGGATGAGGATGAGGATGAGGCTGGGGATGAGGATGAGGCTGGGGCTGGGGATGAGGATGAGGCTGGGGGTGAGGCTGTGGATGAGGCTGGGGATGGGGCTCAGGATGAGGCTGGGGCTGAGGCTGGGGATGAGGCTGGGGATTAGGCTTGGACTGGGGATGAGGCAGGGCTTGGGATGAGGCTGGGACTGGGGATGAGACTGGGGATGAGACTGAGGCTGGGGATGAGGATGAGGCTGGAGATGAGGCTGGGACTGGGGATGAGGCTGGGGATGAGGCTGAGGCTGGGGATGAGGCTGGGGATGAGGCTGAGGCTGGAGATGAGGCTGGGACTGTGGATGAGGCTGGGACTGGGGATGAGGCTGGGGATGAGGCTGGGGATGAGGCTGGGGATGAGGCTGGGGCTGAGGCTGGGACTGGGGATGAGGCTGGGACTGGGGATGAGGCTGGGGATGAGGCTGGGACTGGGGATGAGGCTGGGGATGAGGCTGGGACTGGGGATGAGGCTGGGGATGAGGCTGGGGATGAGGCTGAGGCTGGGGATGAGGCTGGGACTGGGAATGAAGCT
>NC_074665.1:8837694-8875194 GCF_029448725.1 Salvelinus fontinalis | reverse complement strand
TGCTCTTCTCTAGACTGTGTAAGAGATGTGACTTTATATATCCCTTACTTGATATTGGCTGGTAACATTCTCCAAATGCAGGTGTAGAATGCAGTTTATTTCTGTAGTCTATCTTGTGCTTCGATAATGCATCATCATTCTATGGCCAGTAATGACAGGCTGCATTTGTCAAGCAATTGTTGCACGAGTGTTGGATGCGTTGACGAGTGTTGGATGTGTTGACGAGTGTCCGGATGTGTGCACGAGTGTTGGATGTGTTGACGAGTGTTCGGATGTGTTGACGAGTGTTCGGATGTCTTGACGAGTGTTCGGATGTGTTGACGAGTGTTCAGATGTGTTGACGAGTGTTCGGATGTGTTGACGAGTGTTCGGATGTGTTGACGAGTGTTCGGATGTGTTGACGAGTGTTCAGATGTGTTGACGAGTGTTCAGATGTGTTGACGAGTGTTCAGATGTGTTGACGAGTGTTCGGATGTGTGAACGAGTGTTCGGATGTGTTGACGAGTGTTCGGATGTGTTGACGAGTGTTCGGATGTGTTGACGAGTGTTCGGATGTGTTGACGAGTGTTCGGATGTGTTGACGAGTGTTCGGATGTGTTGACGAGTGTTCGGATGTGTGAACGAGTGTTCGGATGTGTTGACGAGTGTTCAGATGTGTTGACGAGTGTTGGATGTGTTGACGAGTGTTCGGATGTGTTGACGAGTTTTCGGATGTGTTGACGAGTGTTCGGATGTGTTGACGAGTGTTCGGATGTGTTGACGAGTGTTCGGATGTGTTGACGAGTGTTGGATGTGTTGACGAGTGTTCGGATGTGTTGACGAGTGTTCAGATGTGTTGACGAGTGTTGGATGTGTTGACGAGTGTTCGGATGTGTTGACGAGTGTTCGGATGTGTTGACGAGTGTTCGGATGGGTTGACGAGTGTTCGGATGTGTTGACGAGTGTTGGATGTGTTGACGAGTGTTCGGATGTGTTGACGAGTGTTCGGATGTGTTGACGAGTGTTCGGATGTGTTGACGAGTGTTCGGATGTGTTGACGAGTGTTGGATGTGTTGACGAGTGCTGGATGTGTGAACGAGTGTTCGGATGTGTGAACGAGTGTTCGGATGTGTGAACGACTGTTCGGATGTGTGAACGAGTGTTTGGATGTGTGAACGAGTGTTCGGATGTGTGAACGAGTGTTCGGATGTGTGAACGAGTGTTCGGATGTGTGAACGAGTGTTCGGATGTGTTGACGAGTGTTGGATGTGTTGACGAGTGTTCGGATGTGTGAACGAGTGTTCGGATGTGTTGACGAGTGTTCGGATGTGTTGACGAGTGTTCGGATGTGTTGATGAGTGTTTCGGATGTGTTGACGAGTGTTCAGATGTGTGCACGAGTGTTCGGATGTGTTGACAAGTGTTGGATGTGTTGACGAGTGTTGGATGTGTGCACGAGTGTTGGATGTGTGCACGAGTGTTGGATGTGTTGACGAGTGTTGGATGTGTGAACGAGTGTTCGGATGTGTGAACGAGTGTTCGGATGTGTGAACGAGTGTTCGGATGTGTTGACGAGTGTTCGGATGTGTTGACGAGTGTTCGGATGTGTGAACGAGTGTTCGGATGTGTGAACGAGTGTTCGGATGTGTGCACGAGTGTTCGGATGTGTTGACGAGTGTTGGATGTGTTGACGATTGTTGGATGTGTGCACGAGTGTTGGATGTGTGCACGAGTATTCGGATGTGTGCACGAGTGTTCGGATGTGTGCACGAGTGTTGGATGTGTGAACGAGTGTTCGGATGTGTTGACGAGTGTTCGGATGTGTTGACGAGTGTTCGGATGTGTTGACGAGTGTTGGATGTGTGAACGAGTGTTCGGATGTGTGCACGAGTGTTCGGATGTGTTGACGAGTGTTGGATGTGTTGACGATTGTTGGATGTGTGCACGAGTGTTGGATGTGTGCACGAGTATTCGGATGTGTGCACGAGTGTTCGGATGTGTGCACGAGTGTTGGATGTGTGAACGAGTGTTCGGATGTGTTGACGAGTGTTCGGATGTGTTGACGAGTGTTCGGATGTGTTGACGAGTGTTGGATGTGTGCGCGAGTGTCCGGATGTGTGAAAGAGGGTTCGGATGTGTTGACGAGTGTTCGGATGTGTTGACGAGTGTTCGGATGTGTGAACGAGTGTTCGGATGTGTTGACGAGTGTTCGGATGTGTTGACGAGTGTTCGGATGTGTGAACGAGTGTTCGGATGTGTGAACGAGTGTTCAGATGTGTTGACGAGTGTTCGGATGTGTGAACGAGTGTCCGGATGTGTTGACGAGTGTTGGATGTGTTGACGAGTGTCCGGATGCGTTGACGAGTGTCCGGATGTGTTGACGAGTGTTCGGATGTGTTGACGAGTGTTCGGATGTGTGCACGAGTGTTCTGATGTGTTGACGAGTGTTGGATGTGTTGACGATTGTTGGATGTGTGCACGAGTGTTGGATGTGTGCACGAGTGTTGGATGTGTGAACGAGTGTTCGGATGTGTTGACGAGTGTTCGGATGTGTTGACGAGTGTTCGGATGTGTTGACGAGTGTTGGATGTGTGCGCGAGTGTCCGGATGTGTGAAAGAGTGTTCGGATGTGTTGACGAGTGTTCGGATGTGTTGACGAGTGTTCGGATGTGTTGACGAGTGTTCGGATGTGTGAACGAGTGTTCGGATGTGTTGACGAGTGTTCGGATGTGTTGACGAGTGTTCGGATGTGTGAACGAGTGTTCGGATGTGTGAACGAGTGTTCAGATGTGTTGACGAGTGTTCGGATGTGTGAACGAGTGTCCGGATGTGTTGACGAGTGTTGGATGTGTTGACGAGTGTCCGGATGTGTTGACGAGTGTCCGGATGTGTTGACGAGTGTTCGGATGTGTTGACGAGTGTTCGAATGTGTTGACGAGTGTTCGGATGTGTTGACGAGTGTTCGGATGTGTTGACGAGTGTTCGGATGTGTTGACGAGTGTTCGGATGTGTTGACGAGTGTTCGGATGTGTTGACGAGTGTTCAGATGTGTTGACGAGTGTTCGGATGTGTTGACGAGTGTTCGGATGTGTTGACGAGTGTTCGGATGTGTTGACGAGTGTTCGGATGTGTGAACGAGTGTTGGATGTGTTGACGAGTGTTGGATGTGTTGACGAGTGTTGGATGTGTTGACGAGTGTTGGATGTGTTGACGAGTGTTCGGATGTGTGAACGAGTGTTCGGATGTGTTGACGAGTGTTCGGATGTGTTGACGAGTGTTCGGATGTGTTGACGAGTGTTCGGATGTGTGAACGAGTGTTGGATGTGTTGACGAGTGTTGGATGTGTTGACGAGTGTTGGATGTGTTGACGAGTGTTGGATGTGTTGACGAGTGTTCGGATGTGTGAACGAGTGTTCGGATGTGTTGACGAGTGTTCGGATGTCTTGACGAGTGTTCGGATGTGTTGACATGTTTCCGCACCTTGGACTGGAATTGTGTTTGGAGTCGTGTTAATAAATGCAGGATTTAATACAGTTCAAAAAATAGTTTTGCTAAATATTTTCCTTAATCAGATGATGCTGATCTCCCCACTTCTTGTAACAATTAGTCTGTGACCGCCATGGTGTGAAAAAAAGTTTTGCGTGTGCCCCCTTGTTGTGTTGTTTGAGCACATCAATATCCATCAATGCAATTTGCAGTGGTCACATGCGCTGAACACTACGAGAGGAGACTTTACCGTGAAACGCTTATTTACGAGCCCATTCCCCGCATGGCCCCCAAAAGGTCTGTGCCCTGCCGACCCATAACTCTTAACTGTATTTGTTGTAAATAAACATAAGCAATCAACTAAGAAGGAAGGTAAACAACTCATAAACAACCCCGTAATCAACCCTGTTTTTAGACGAGAGAAGAGGGAGCGGGAGGAGCTCCAGTCTTCTGAGAGACGACAGAGAGGAACAGAGAGGTCTGTCCTCTCAGTACTCCTCTCTCAGCCCTGCGGCGTGGGGTCACCTCAGAGACAGGAGACTGAATTACCCACAATCCCTGGCTGCTCGCCGGGATCACACGGACAAGGGGAGAGGGTGAGAGGAGTGACTGTGTGTGCATGTGTGTGCATGTGTGTGTGCGTGCGTGTGTGTGTGCGTGTGTGTGTGTGTCAGAGAGGACGAGAGGAGTTAATGAAGGAGAGAGACAGTGCAGGTCCCTGGAGCCCGCCTGGCAAGCTCACACCGCTCCACACTGCCACCACACACTCACACACACACACACACACACACACACACACACACACACAAACACACACACACACACACGCACACACACACACTCACTCACTCACTCACACAACCGCTGTGTCTCACTTGGTAATTAGGAACATGGATTTAGCCAAGAGCGAACACATTGATTGGACTAAAGAAAAATATGTCTTTGATTTGCACTCTCTTTCTCAAATCAAATCAAATCGTATTTGTCACATGTGCCGAATACAGCTGGTTTGGACTTTACCGTGAAATCCTTGCTTACGAGCCCTTCCCAACGATACAGAATTTAACAATTATAATAAAAATAAAAATAATATAAAAATGGCACTATATACAAGAAGTACCAGATCAATGTGGAGCTATATACAGGAAGTACCAGTACCAGATCAATGTGGAGCTATATACAGGAAGTACCAGTACCAGATCAATGTGGAGCTATATACAGGAAGTACCAGATCAATGTGGAGCTATATACAGGAAGTACCAGATCAATGTGGAGCTATATACAGGAAGTACCAGATCAATATGGAGCTATATACAGGGAGTACCAGATCAATATGGAGCTATATACAGGAAGGACCAGTACCAGATCAATGTGGAGCTATATACAGGGAGTACCAGTACCAGATCAATGTGGAGCTATATACAGGAAGTACCAGATCAATGTGGAGCTATATACAGGGAGTACCAGATCAATGTGGAGCTATATACAGGAAGTACCAGATCAATATGGAGCTATATACAGGAAGTACCAGTACCAGATCAATGTGGAGCTATATACAGGAAGTACCAGTACCAGATCAACGTGGAGCTATATACAGGGAGTACCAGATCAATGTGGAGCTATTGTCACGCCCTGGCCTTAGTATTATTTGTTTTATTTATTATTTTAGTTAGGTCAGGGTGTGACATGGGGTATGTGTGTATTTTGGGGTATTATATGGTAGAGGGGGTGTTGGTTGTAGTTTATGGTTTTGTGTTGAGTGTATCTGTCTAGCTGTGTCTATGTTGGGTGTAGTTGTCTAGGAAAGTCTATGGTGGCCGGAATGGGTTCTCAATTAGAGACAGCTGATTTCGGTTGTCTCTAATTGGGAGCCATATTTAAGGCTGCCATAGGCTTTAGCTGTTTGTGGGTCATTGTATATGTATATGTCGACGTAAGTAGTTTGTGTGTGCACTTACGTTTGAAGTTTTCACGATCGTTTGTTGTTTTTGTTAGTGTTGTTTAAGTGTTTCGTGATCATCTTCGTCGTTGTAATCAAAGAAGATGTATTCATATCATGTTGCGCCTTGGTCCTCTCATTCACGTCAACACGATCGTGACAGAATGACCCACCTATCTACGACCAAGCAACATGACCAGCGGCAACAGGAGCAATGCAAGGATTCATGGACATGGGAGGAAATTTTAGACCGGGAGGTACCAGGAGAATATAACCGCCCCAAAGCTGAGCTGGAGGCAGCGAAAGCAGAGAGGCGGCGATATGAGGAGCTAGCTAGGAGGCAGGAAAAGGAACCTACAAAGGATCTGGGCTACACTACGTGGGAGGAGATCGACAGGTGGGCGATCAACCCAGGGAGAGCGCCGGAGCCCGCCTGGGATTCTCTGGCGCAGTGCGAGGAGGGATACCGGCGAATGGAGGCAGCACGACGAAGCGGTAGGAAGCCTGTGGGAAAACCCAAAAAAATTCTTGGGGGGGGGGTTTAAAGGGAGAGTGGCGAAGTCAGGTAGGAAACCTGCGCCTACTCCCTGTAATTACCGTGGAGAGCGAGAGTACAGGCAGACACCGTGTTACGCAGTAGAGCGCACGGTGTCTCCTGTACGTGTGCATAGCCCGGTGCGGGTTATTCCACCTCCACGCACTGGCAGGGCTAGATTGAGTATTGAGCCGGATGTCATGAAGCCGGCCCTACATATCTGGCCACCAGTGCGTCTCCTCGGGCCGGTTTACATGGCACCAGCCTTACGCATGGTGTTCCCGGTTCGCCTACATAGCCCGGTGCGGGTTATTCCACCTCCCCGCACTGGTCGGGCAACGGGGAGCATTCAACCAGGTAAGGTTGGTCAGGCTCAATGCTCAAGGGAGCCAATACGCCTGCACGGTACGGTATTTCCGGCGCCACGCACTAAGCCTCCTGTGCGTCTCCAGAGTCCTGTGCATCCTGTTGCTGCTCCCCGCACTAGCCCTGAGATGCGTGTCCCCAGTCCGGTACCACCAGTTCCGGCCCCACGCACTAGGCCTAATGTGCGTCCCCAGGGTCCAGTATGCCCTGTTCCTCCTCCCCGCACTAGCCTGAAAGTGCGTGCCTTTAGCCCGGTGCCTCCAGTTCCGGCACCACGCACCAGGCCTACAGTGCGCCTCATCCGGCCAGAGCCATCCGTCTCCCCAGCGCCGTCTGAGCCATCCGTCTCCCCAGCGCCGTCTGAGCCATCCGTCTCCCCAGCGCCATCTGAGCCATCCGTCTGCCCAGTGCCGTCTGAGCCATCCGTCTGTCCAGAGCCATTAGAGCCGCCCGTCTGTCCCGAGCCGTCAGAGCCATTAGTCAGTCAGGAGCCGCTAGAGCCATTCGTCAGTCAGGATCTGCCAGAGCCGCCAACCAGACAGGATCTGCCAGAGCCGCCAACCAGACAGGATCTGCCAGAGCCGCCAACCAGACAGGATCTGCCAGAGCCGCCAACCAGACAGGATCTGCCAGAGCCGCCAACCAGACAGGATCTGCCAGAGCCGCCAACCAGACAGGATCTGCCAGAGCCGCCAACCAGACAGGATCTGCCAGAGCCGTCAGCTAGCCATGAGCAGCCAGATCTGTCAGCTAGCCATGAGCCGTCCAACCAGGATCCGCCGGAGCCGTCATCCAGCCAGGATCTGCCCATTATCCTGGTGCTGCCCCTTATCCTAGTGCTGCCCCTTATCCTGGTGCTGCCCCTTATCCTGGTGCTGTCCCTTATCCTGGTGCTGCCCCTTATCCTGGTGCTGCCCCTTATTCCGGTGCTTCCCCTTATGACTATGGTGGGGTGGGGACCACGACCAGAGCCGGAGCCGCCGCC
Source organism: Salvelinus fontinalis (assembly GCF_029448725.1). Taxonomy (NCBI): domain Eukaryota; kingdom Metazoa; phylum Chordata; class Actinopteri; order Salmoniformes; family Salmonidae; genus Salvelinus; species Salvelinus fontinalis. Next base: position 8,867,905 of record NC_074665.1, on the reverse strand, counting down.
GTGGAAGGAAGCCCACCCAGACCCTCCCCTAGACTATGTGCTGGTGCGTCCGGAGTTCGCACCTTAAGGGTTTCAAAGGTTTGAAGTTTCACGATCGTTTGTTGTTTTTGTTAGTGTTGTTTAAGTGTTTCGTGTTCATCTTCGTCGTTGTAATTAAAGAAGATGTATTCATATCATGTTGCGCCTTGGTCCTCTCATTCACGTCAACACGATCGTGACAGCTATATACAGGAAGTACCAGTACCAGATCAATGTGGAGCTATATACAGGGAGTACCAGATCAATGTGGAGCTATATACAGGGAGTACCAGTACCAGATCAATGTGGAGCTATATACAAGAAGTACCAGATCAATGTGGAGCTATATACAGGAAGTACCTGTACCAGATCAATGTGGAGCTATATACAGGAAGTACCAGTACCAGATCGATGTGGAGCTATATACAGGAAGTACCAGTACCAGATCAATGTGGAGCTATATACAGGAAGTACCAGATCAATGTGGAGCTATATACAGGGAGTACCAGTACCAGATCAATGTGGAGCTATATACAGGAAGTACCAAATCAATGTGGAGCTATATACAGGAAGTACCAGTACCAGATCAATGTGGAGCTATATACAGGGAGTACCAGATCAATATGGAGCTATATACAGGAAGTACCAGTACCAGATAAATGTGGAGCTATATACAGGAAGTACCAGATCAATGTGGAGCTATATACAGGGAGTACCAGATCAATATGGAGCTATATACAGGGAGTACCAGATCAATATGCAGCTATATACAGGGAGTACCAGATCAATGTGGAGCTATATACAGGGAGTACCAGTACCAGATCAATGTGGAGCTATATACAGGGAGTACCAGTACCAGATCAATGTGGAGCTATATACAGGAAGTACCAGTACCAGATCAATGTGGAGCTATATACAGGAAGTACCAGTACCAGATCAATGTGGAGCTATATACAGGAAGTACCAGATCAATGTGGAGCTATATACAGGAAGTACCAGATCAATGTGGAGCTATATACAGGAAGTACCAGATCAATATGGAGCTATATACAGGGAGTACCAGATCAATATGGAGCTATATACAGGAAGGACCAGTACCAGATCAATGTGGAGCTATATACAGGGAGTACCAGTACCAGATCAATGTGGAGCTATATACAGGAAGTACCAGATCAATGTGGAGCTATATACAGGGAGTACCAGATCAATGTGGAGCTATATACAGGAAGTACCAGATCAATATGGAGCTATATACAGGAAGTACCAGTACCAGATCAATGTGGAGCTATATACAGGAAGTACCAGTACCAGATCAACGTGGAGCTATATACAGGGAGAACCAGATCAATGTGGAGCTATTGTCACGCCCTGGCCTTAGTATTATTTGTTTTATTTATTATTTTAGTTAGGTCAGGGTGTGACATGGGGTATGTGTGTATTTTGGGGTATTATATGGTAGAGGGGGTGTTGGTTGTAGTTTATGGTTTTGTGTTGAGTGTATCTGTCTAGCTGTGTCTATGTTGGGTGTAGTTGTCTAGGAAAGTCTATGGTGGCCGGAATGGGTTCTCAATTAGAGACAGCTGATTTCGGTTGTCTCTAATTGGGAGCCATATTTAAGGCTGCCATAGGCTTTAGCTGTTTGTGGGTCATTGTATATGTATATGTCGACGTAAGTAGTTTGTGTGTGCACTTACGTTTGAAGTTTTCACGATCGTTTGTTGTTTTTGTTAGTGTTGTTTAAGTGTTTCGTGATCATCTTCGTCGTTGTAATTAAAGAAGATGTATTCATATCATGTTGCGCCTTGGTCCTCTCATTCACGTCAACACGATCGTGACAGAATGACCCACCTATCTACAACCAAGCAACATGACCAGCGGCAACAGGAGCAATGCAAGGATTCATGGACATGGGAGGAAATTTTAGACCGGGAGGTACCAGGAGAATATAACCGCCCCAAAGCTGAGCTGGAGGCAGCGAAAGCAGAGAGGCGGCGATATGAGGAGCTAGCTAGGAGGCAGGAAAAGGAACCTACAAAGGATCTGGGCTACACTACGTGGGAGGAGATCGACAGGTGGGCGATCAACCCAGGGAGAGCGCCGGAGCCCGCCTGGGATTCTCTGGCGCAGTGCGAGGAGGGATACCGGCGAATGGAGGCAGCACGACGAAGCGGTAGGAAGCCTGTGGGAAAACCCAAAAAAATTCTTGGGGGGGGGGTTTAAAGGGAGAGTGGCGAAGTCAGGTAGGAAACCTGCGCCTACTCCCTGTAATTACCGTGGAGAGCGAGAGTACAGGCAGACACCGTGTTACGCAGTAGAGCGCACGGTGTCTCCTGTACGTGTGCATAGCCCGGTGCGGGTTATTCCACCTCCACGCACTGGCAGGGCTAGATTGAGTATTGAGCCGGATGTCATGAAGCCGGCCCTACATATCTGGCCACCAGTGCGTCTCCTCGGGCCGGTTTACATGGCACCAGCCTTACGCATGGTGTTCCCGGTTCGCCTACATAGCCCGGTGCGGGTTATTCCACCTCCCCGCACTGGTCGGGCAACGGGGAGCATTCAACCAGGTAAGGTTGGTCAGGCTCAATGCTCAAGGGAGCCAATACGCCTGCACGGTACGGTATTTCCGGCGCCACGCACTAAGCCTCCTGTGCGTCTCCAGAGTCCTGTGCATCCTGTTGCTGCTCCCCGCACTAGCCCTGAGATGCGTGTCCCCAGTCCGGTACCACCAGTTCCGGCCCCACGCACTAGGCCTAATGTGCGTCCCCAGGGTCCAGTATGCCCTGTTCCTCCTCCCCGCACTAGCCTGAAAGTGCGTGCCTTTAGCCCGGTGCCTCCAGTTCCGGCACCACGCACCAGGCCTACAGTGCGCCTCATCCGGCCAGAGCCATCCGTCTCCCCAGCGCCGTCTGAGCCATCCGTCTCCCCAGCGCCGTCTGAGCCATCCGTCTCCCCAGCGCCATCTGAGCCATCCGTCTGCCCAGTGCCGTCTGAGCCATCCGTCTGTCCAGAGCCATTAGAGCCGCCCGTCTGTCCCGAGCCGTCAGAGCCATTAGTCAGTCAGGAGCCGCTAGAGCCATTCGTCAGTCAGGATCTGCCAGAGCCGCCAACCAGACAGGATCTGCCAGAGCCGCCAACCAGACAGGATCTGCCAGAGCCGCCAACCAGACAGGATCTGCCAGAGCCGCCAACCAGACAGGATCTGCCAGAGCCGCCAACCAGACAGGATCTGCCAGAGCCGCCAACCAGACAGGATCTGCCAGAGCCGCCAACCAGACAGGATCTGCCAGAGCCGCCAACCAGACAGGATCTGCCAGAGCCGTCAGCTAGCCATGAGCAGCCAGATCTGTCAGCTAGCCATGAGCCGTCCAACCAGGATCCGCCGGAGCCGTCATCCAGCCAGGATCTGCCCATTATCCTGGTGCTGCCCCTTATCCTGGTGCTGCCCCTTATCCTGGTGCTGCCCCTTATCCTGGTGCTGTCCCTTATCCTGGTGCTGCCCCTTATCCTGGTGCTGCCCCTTATTCCGGTGCTTCCCCTTATGACTATGGTGGGGTGGGGACCACGACCAGTGCCGGAGCCGCCGCCGTGGAAGGAAGCCCACCCAGACCCTCCCCTAGACTATGTGCTGGTGCGTCCGGAGTTCGCACCTTAAGGGTTTCAAAGGTTTGAAGTTTCACGATCGTTTGTTGTTTTTGTTAGTGTTGTTTAAGTGTTTCGTGTTCATCTTCGTCGTTGTAATTAAAGAAGATGTATTCATATCATGTTGCGCCTTGGTCCTCTCATTCACGTCAACACGATCGTGACAGCTATATACAGGAAGTACCAGTACCAGATCAATGTGGAGCTATATACAGGGAGTACCAGATCAATGTGGAGCTATATACAGGGAGTACCAGTACCAGATCAATGTGGAGCTATATACAAGAAGTACCAGATCAATGTGGAGCTATATACAGGAAGTACCTGTACCAGATCAATGTGGAGCTATATACAGGAAGTACCAGTACCAGATCGATGTGGAGCTATATACAGGAAGTACCAGTACCAGATCAATGTGGAGCTATATACAGGAAGTACCAGATCAATGTGGAGCTATATACAGGGAGTACCAGTACCAGATCAATGTGGAGCTATATACAGGAAGTACCAAATCAATGTGGAGCTATATACAGGAAGTACCAGTACCAGATCAATGTGGAGCTATATACAGGGAGTACCAGATCAATATGGAGCTATATACAGGAAGTACCAGTACCAGATAAATGTGGAGCTATATACAGGAAGTACCAGATCAATGTGGAGCTATATACAGGGAGTACCAGATCAATATGGAGCTATATACAGGGAGTACCAGATCAATATGCAGCTATATACAGGGAGTACCAGATCAATGTGGAGCTATATACAGGGAGTACCAGTACCAGATCAATGTGGAGCTATATACAGGAAGTACCAGTACCAGATCAATGTGGAGCTATATACAGGGAGTACCAGTACCAGATCAATGTGGAGCAATATACAGGAAGTACCAGTACCAGATCAATATGGAGCTATATACAGGGAGTACCAGTACCAGATCAATGTGGAGCGATATACAGGAAGTACCAGTACCAGATCAATATGGAGCTATATACAGGGAGTACCAGTACCAGATCAATGTGGAGCTATATACAGGAAGTACCAGATCAATGTGGAGCTATATACAGGGAGTACCAGATCAATGTGGAGCTATATACAGGAAGTACCAGTACCAGATCAATGTGGAGCTATATACAGGAAGTACCAGTACCAGATCAATGTGGAGCTATATACAGGAAGTACCAGTACCAGATCAATGTGGAGCTATATACAGGAAGTACCAGTACCAGATCAATGTGGAGCTATAAACAGGAAGTACCAGTACCAGATCAATGTGGAGCTATATACAGGAAGTACCTGTACCAGATCAATGTGGAGCTATATACAGGAAGTACCTGTACCAGATCAATGTGGAGCTATATACAGGGAGTACCAGATCAATGTGGAGCTATATACAGGGAGTACCAGTACCAGATCAATGTGGAGCTATATACAGGGAGTACCAGTACCAGATCAATGTGGAGCTATATACAGGAAGTACCAGATCAATGTGGAACTATATACACGAAGTACCAGATCAATGTGGAGCTATATACAGGGAGTACCAGATCAATGTGGAGCTATATACAGGATGTACCAGATCAATGTGGAGCTATATACAGGGAGTACCAGATCAATGTGGAGCTATATACAGGAAGTACCAGTACCAGATCAATGTGGAGCTATATACAGGAAGTACCAGATCAATGTGGAGCTATATACAGGGAGTACCAGATCAATATGGAGCTATATACAGGGAGTACCAGTACCAGATCAATGTGGAGCTATATACAGGGAGTACCAGTACCAGATCAATGTGGAGCTATATACAGGAAGTACCAGATCAATGTGGAGCTATATACAGGAAGTACCAGTACCAGATCAATGTGGAGCTATATACAGGGAGTACCAGATCAATGTGGAGCTATATACAGGAAGTACCAGTACCAGATCAATGTGGAGCTATATACAGGAAGTACCAGTACCAGATCAATGTGCAGTGGTACGAGGTATTTGAAGTAGATATGTACATGAAGGCTGGGTAAAGTGACTAGGCATCAGGATAGATAATAATAAGGTATTTGAAGTAGATATGTACATGAAGGCTGGGTAAAGTGACTAGGCATCAGGATAGATAATAATAAGGTATTTGAGGTAGATATGTACATGAAGGCAGGGTAAAGTGACTAGACATCAGGATAGGATCAGGATTCTCTCTTTCTTTCTCTCGGAGGACCTGAGCCCTAGGACCATACGTCAGGACTACCGGGCATGATGACTCCTTGCTGTCCCCAGTCCACCTGGCCTTGCTGCTATTCCAGTTTCAACTGTTCTGCCTGCGGTTATGGAACCGCCACCTGTCCCAGACCTGCTGTTTTCAACTCTTAATGATCGGCTATGAAAAGCCAACTGAAAATTATTCATGATTGTTATTTGACCATGCTTGTCACTTATGAACATTTTGAACATCTTGGCATAGTTCTGTTATAATCTCCACCCGGCACAACCAGAAGAGGACTGGCCACCCCTCATAGCCTGGTTCCTCTCTAGGTTTCTTCCTAGGTTTTGGCCTTTCTAGGGAGTTTTTCCTAGCCACCGTGCTTCTACACCTGTATTGCTTGCTGTTTGGGGTTTTAGGCTGGGTTTCTCTACAGCACTTTGAGATATTAGCTGATGTACGAAGGGCTATATAAAATACACTTGATTGATTGATTGATTGATAGATAATAATAAGGTATTTGAGGTAGATATGTACATGAAGGCAGGGTGAAGTGACTAGGCATCAGGATAGATAATAATAAGGTATTGGAGGTAGATATGTACATGAAGGCAGGGTAAAGTGACTAGGCATCAGGATAGATAATAATAAGGTATTGGAGGTAGATATGTACATGAAGGCAGGGTAAAGTGACTAGACATCAGGATAGATAATAATAAGGTATTTGAGGTAGATATGTACATGAAGGCAGGGTGAAGTGACTAGGCATCAGGATAGATAATAATAAGGTATTGGAGGTAGATATGTACATGAAGGCAGGGTAAAGTGACTAGACATCAGGATAGATAATAATAAGGTATTTGAGGTAGATATGTACATGAAGGCAGGGTGAAGTGACTAGGCATCAGGATAGATAATAATAAGGTATTGGAGGTAGATATGTACATGAAGGCAGGGTGAAGTGACTAGGCATCAGGATAGATAATAATAAGGTATTGGAGGTAGATATGTACATGAAGGCAGGGTAAAGTGACGAGACATCAGAATAGATAATAATAAGGTATTGGAGGTAGATATGTACATGAAGGCAGGGTAAAGTGACTAGACATCAGAATAGATAATAATAAAATTAAAATAAGGAACACAGTGGCAGCAGGAAATGATGCGTGTAAAAGTGTGTGTGTGTAGTTTGTTTGTGTGTGTGAGTGTGTAGTTTGTTTGTGTGTGTGAGTGTGTAGTTTGTTTGTGTGTGTGAGTGTGTAGTTTGTTTGTGTGTGTAGTGTGTAGTTTGTTTGTGTGCGTGAGTGTGAGTGTGTAGTGTGAGTGTGTAGTGTGTAGTGTGTTTGTGTACATGTGTAGTGTGAGTGTGAGTGTGTGGTGTGTTTGTGTGAGTGAGTGTGTAGTTTGTTTGTGTGCGTGTGTAGTGTGTAGTGTGTTTGTGTGCATGTGTAGTGTGTTTGTGTGCGTGAGTGTGTAGTTTGTTTGTGTGTGTGAGTGTGTAGTGTGTTTGTGTGCGTGAGTGTGTAGTGTGTTTGTGTGCGTGAGTGTGTAGTGTGTTTGTGTGCGTGAGTGTGTAGTTTATTTGTGTGCGTGAGTGTGTATTGTGTTTGTGTGCGTGAGTGTGTAGTGTGTTTGTGTGCGTGTGTAGTGTGTTTGTGTGCGTGAGTGTGTAGTGTGTTTGTGTGCGTGAGTGTGTAGTGTGTTTGTGTGCGTGAGTGTGTAGTGTGTTTGTGTGCGTGAGTGTGTAGTGTGTTTGTGTGTGTGAGTGTGTAGTGTGTTTGTGTGTGTGAGTGTGTAGTGTGTTTGTGTGCGTGAGTGTGTAGTTTATTTGTGTGTGTGAGTGTGTATTGTGTTTGTGTGCGTGAGTGTGTAGTGTGTTTGTGTGCGTGTGTAGTGTGTTTGTGTGCGTGAGTGTGTCACGATCGTGTGGCGGATTGACAGACCAAAATGCAGCAGTTGGAAAATAAGCCATCTTCTTTTATTATACAACGAAGATGAACACGACACAAGAACACTTTACAAACTAACAAAATAACAAAACGACCGTGACGCTACAAACGTTGTGCACAAACATACAGGCTACTAACGTTTTACATAGACAATTACCCACAACCAATGAGAGCCTATGGCTATCCTAAATAAGGCTCCCAATCAGAGACAACCGAAATCAGCTGTCTCTAATTGGGAACTCATTCAGGTAACCATAGACTCTCCTAGACAACTAAACATACATAGACAATACTAGAAACCTGTACTCCACACAAACCCATATACTATACACAACCCCTTTACCATAAACAACACCCAAAACCAACAAAACAAAAACATTCCCCATGTCACACCCTGACCTAACTAAAATAATAAAGAAAACCAATAATACTAAGGCCAGGGCGTGACATAACCCCCCCCTTGAGGCGCGAACTCCGGGCGCACCATACACAGTCTAGGGGAGGGTCTGGGTGGGCTTCCATCCACGGTGGCGGCTCCGGCTCTGGTCGCGGTCCCCACGTCACCACAGTACCTAAACACCTCCTAGGCTTCCTCCAAACGACCCCCCTCCACCTTAACCCCATTGCATTCAGGGGCAGTTCCGGACTAAGGGGCAGTACCAGGGTAAGAGGCTTTACCAGGGTCAGGGGCAGTACTAGGGTCAGGGACAGTACCAGGGTCAGGGGCAGTACCAGGGTCAGGGGCAGCACCAGGGTAAGGGGCAGCACCAGGGTAAGGGGCAGCACCAGGACAAGGGGCAGCTCCGGACTGAAGAATGGCAGCTCCGGACTGAGGGACTGCAGCTCCGGACTGAGGGACTGCAGCTCCGGACTGAGGGATGGCCCATGGCTGGCTGACGGATCTGGCTGCTCATGGCTAGCTGACGGATCTGGCTGCTCATGGCTAGCTGACGGATCTGGCTGCTCATGGCTAGCTGACGGATCTGGCTGCTCATGGCTAGCTGACGGATCTGGCTGCTCATGGCTAGCTGACGGATCTGGCTGCTCATGGCTAGCTGACGGATCTGGCTGCTCATGGCTGGCTGACGGATCTGGCTGCTCATGGCTAGCTGACGGATCTGGCTGCTCATGGCTAGCTGACGGATCTGGCTGCTCATGGCTGGCTGACTGATCTGGCTGCTCCTGTCTGGTTGGCGGCTCTGGCAGATCCTGTCTGGTTGGCGGCTCTGGCAGATCCTGTCTGACGGACGGCTCTAGCGGCTCCTGTCTGGCTGGCGGCTCTAGCGGCTCCTGTCTGGCGGACGGCTCTAGCGGCTCCTGTCTGGCGGACGGCTCAGTGGGCTCATGGCAGACGGGCGGCTTTGCAGGCTCATGGCAGACGGGCGGCTTTGCAGGCTCATTGCAGACGGATGGCTCAGATGGCGCTGGGGAGACGGATGGCTCAGATGGCGCTGGGGAGACGGATGGCTCAGATGGCGCTGGGGAGACGAGCAGTTCAGTCATCGCTGTGCAGACGGCAGACTCCTGCCGGCTGAGGCGCACTGTAGGCCTGGTGCGTGGTGCCGGGACTGGTGGCACCGGGCTGGGGACACGCATCTCAGGGCTAGTGCGGGGAGCAGGAACAGGGCATACTGGACCCTGGGGACGCACATTAGGCCTAGTGCGTGGGGCCGGAACTGGTGGTACCGGACTGGGGACACGCATCTCAGGGCTAATGCGGGGAGCAGCAACAGGATGCACAGGACTCTGGAGACGCACAAAAGGCTTAGTGCGTGGTGCCGGAATTGGTGATACCGGGCTGGAGACACGCACCATAGGACGAGTGCGTGGAGGAGGAACAGGGCTCTGGAGACACACTGGAAGCCTGTTACGTGGTGTAGGCACTGGTGGCACTGAACTGGGGCGGGGAGGTGGCGCCGGAAATACCGGACCGTGCAGGCGTATTGGCTCCCTTGAGCATTGAGCCTGACCAACCTTACCTGGTTGAATGCTCCCCGTTGCCCGACCAGTGCGGGGAGGTGGAATAACCCGCACCGGGCTATGTAGGCGAACCGAGGACACCATGCGTAAGGCTGGTGCCATGTAAACCGGCCCGAGGAGACGCACTGGTGGCCAGATATGTAGGGCCGGCTTCATGACATCCGGCTCAATACTCAATCTAGCCCTGCCAGTGCGGGGAGGTGGAATAACCCGCACCGGGCTATGCACACGTACAGGAGACACCGTGCGCTCTACTGCGTAACACGGTGTCTGCCCGTACTCTCGCTCTCCACGGTAATTACAGGGAGTAGGCGCAGGTTTCCTACCTGACTTCGCCACTCTCCCTTTAAGCCCCCCCCAAAGAAATTTTTTGGGTTTTCCCACAGGCTTCCTACCGCTTCGTCGTGCTGCCTCCATTCGCCGGTATCCCTCCTCGCACTGCGCCAGAGAATCCCAGGCGGGCTCCGGCACTCTCCCTGGGTTGATCGCCCACCTGTCGATCTCCTCCCACGTAGTGTAACCCAGATCCTTTGTAGGTTCCTTTTCCTGCCTCCGAGCTAGCTCCTCATATCGCCGCCTCTCTGCTTTTGCTGCCTCCAGCTCAGCTTTGGGGCGGTTATATTCTCCTGGTACCTCCCGGTCTAAAATTTCCTCCCATGTCCATAAATCCTTGTATTGCTCCTGTTGCCGCTGGTCATGCCGCTTGGTCCTATGGTGGGTAATTCTGTCACGATCGTGTGGCGGATTGACAGACCAAAATGCAGCAGTTGGAAAATAAGCCATCTTCTTTTATTATACAACGAAGATGAACACGACACAAGAACACTTTACAAACTAACAAAATAACAAAACGACCGTGAAGCTACAAACGTTGTGCACAAACATACAGGCTACTAACGTTTTACATAGACAATTACCCACAACCAATGAGAGCCTATGGCTATCCTAAATAAGGCTCCCAATCAGAGACAACCGAAATCAGCTGTCTCTAATTGGGAACTCATTCAGGTAACCATAGACTCTCCTAGACAACTAAACATACATAGACAATACTAGAAACCTGTACTCCACACAAACCCATATACTATACACAACCCCTTTACCATAAACAACACCCAAAACCAACAAAACAAAAACATTCCCCATGTCACACCCTGACCTAACTAAAATAATAAAGAAAACCAATAATACTTAGGCCAGGGCGTGACAGAGTGTGTAGTTTATTTGTGTGTGTGAGAGTGTATTGTGTTTGTGTGTGTGAGTGTGTAGTGTGTTTGTGTGCGTGTGTAGTGTGTAGTGCGTTTGTGTGCGTGAGTGTGTAGTTTGTTTGTGTGCGTGTGTAGTGTGGGTGAGTGTGTAGTGTGTTTGTGTGCGTGAGTGTGTAGTTTGTTTGTGTTTGTGTGCGTGAGTGTGAGTGTGTAGTGTGTTTGTGTGCGTGAGTGTGTAGTGTGTTTGTGTGCGTGAGTGTGTAGTGTGTTTGTGTGCGTGAGTGTGTAGTGTGTTTGTGTGTGTGAGTGTGTAGTGTGTTTGTGTGTGTGAGTGTGTAGTGTGTTTGTGTGCGTGAGTGTGTAGTGTGTTTGTGTGCGTGTGTAGTGTGTAGTGTGTGTGAGTGTGTAGTGTGTTTGTGTGCGTGAGTGTGTAGTTTGTTTGTTTGCGTGTGTAGTGTGTAGTGTGTGTGAGTGTGTAGTGTGTTTGTGTGCGTGAGTGTGAGTGTGTAGTGTGTTTGTGTGTGTGAGTGTGTAGTGTGTTTGTGTGTGCGTGTGTAGTGTTTGTGAGTGTGTAGTGTGTTTGTGTGCGTGAGTGTGAGTGTGTAGTGTGTCTGTGTGTGAGTGTGTAGTGTGAGTGTGTATTGTGTAGTGTGTGAGTGTGTAGTGTGTCGTGTGTTTGTGTGCATGTGTAGTGTGAGTGTGTAGTGTGTAGTGTGTAGTGTGTGTGAGTGTCAGTGTGTAGTTTGTAGTGTGAGTGTGTGTGTAGTGTGTGTGTGAGTGTGTAGTGTGTAGTGTGTGTGAGTGTGTAGTGTGTTTGTGTGCGTGTGTAGTGTGTGTGTGAGTGTGTGAGTGTGTGTGAGTGTGTAGTGTGTGAGTGTGAGTGTGTAGTATGTAGTGTGTGTGAGTGTGTAGTGTGTGTGAGTATGTAGTGTGTGTGAGTGTGTAGTATGTAGTGTGGAGTGTGTGTAGTGTGTAGTGTGTAGTGTGTAGTGTGTAGTGTGCGTAGGGTCACTGCAAGATGTCAGTGCAGACAACTCGGACACCATTAATTTACTATTTAGCAGACTGGCTATTTAGCAGACTGGTTATTTAGCAGACTGGCTATTTATCAGACTGGTTATTTAGCAGACTGGTTATTTAGCAGGCTGGTTATTTAGCAGACTGGTTATTTAGCAGACTGGCTATTTAGCAGACTGGCTATTTAGCAAACTGGTTATTTAGCAGACTGGTTATTTAGCAGACTGGTTATTTAGCAGACTGGTTATTTAGCAGGCTGGTTATTTAGCAGACTGGTTATTTAGCAGACTGGTTATTTAGCAGACTGGTTATTTAGCAGACTGGTTATTTAGCAGACTGGCTATTTAGCAGACTGGCTATTTAGCAAACTGGTTATTTAGCAGACTGGTTATTTAGCAAACTGGTTATTTAGCAGACTGGTTATTTAGCAGATTGATTGCTTGAGGGTAGAAGCTGTCTTGGACCCTGTTAGTCCGAGTGCCGATGCTCCGGTACTGTTTGCTGGACGGTAGAAGAGTGAGCAGTCTATGGCTTGGGTGGCAATTTTTCAGCCCTTCTTCTGATAAAGAGGTCCTGGCTGGCAGTAATGTTCTGGGCTGTCCGCACCACCATTTGCCATGCCAGGCGGTGATGCAGCCAGTCAAGATGCTCTTGATGGTGCAGCTGTAGAACGTGTTGTGGATCTGAGGATCCATGAATGCTGATCTGTTGTCTATAAAACAGCATTCTTACTTACTTATCCCCTTGTCCAGGTGCGGAGACAAGCAGTATGAAATTCGATTGAGATTGTGTCATCTGTGGATCTGTTGGGGCGGTATGCGAATCGGGGTGGTTCTAGGGTGGCTGGCATGATGGTGTTAATGTGAGCCATAACCAGTTTCATAACTACAGATGTCAGTGCTACAGGGCGATGGTCGTTTACGCACGTTACCCTGGAGCTCTTGGGGACAAGGACAATGTTGGTCAGCTTGAAACATGTCGGGATTATAGACTGGGATAAGGAGAGATTGAAAAATGTCTGTGAAGACACTTGTCAGCTGATCTGCGCATGCTTTAAGATTGCGCCCTGGTATTCTGTCTGGCCGGGTGGCTTTGTGATTATTAACCTGTTTAAACGTTTTGACACAAGGAGCGAGATCACACAGTCATCCATTTAAAAAAAAAAATGGTATTTTCACATAAGACACAGTTTTATATTGCCTCGAAGCATAAAAGGTATTTAGCACATTTGTGGGAGTTCTGCATCACTTGGAATCTCATGTCCTGGGTTCCCCTCTGTAGTCCGTTATCATCTGCAAGCCGCTGACACATACGACGAGCGTCAGAGTTGTTGTTACACCTTCCTCCTATATTATCCTTTTGTGTGTTCGATGTCTCGTCGGAGGTCTTTCCCGGGCTTTCTTGTACTCGTCCTTGTCTCTGTCCCGTTCATTTTAAGCGATAGCTCTAGCCTTTTAGCCCAGCGTGCGATATTGCCTGTAATCCAAGGTTTTATGTTTGGATACGTTCTTATAGTCACTGTGGGGATGACATCATCTACGTACTTATTGATGAAGAAGGCTGCCTGTTGTGGTAAACTCCTCAATGCTATCGGATGGATCGCCGAACATGTCCCAGTCTGTACTAGCAAAACAGGCTTGTAGCCTCGTGTCTGCTTCATCCGATCACATGCCTATTGAGCACATCACTGGTATTTCCTGTTTGAGCTTTTTGTTTGGTAAACAGGAAGCAGGAGAATGGAGTCATGGTCAGATTTGCCAAAGGGAGAACGAGGGAGCGCTTTGAATGTGTTTCTGTGGGTAGAATAAAAGTGGACTTTTATCACCTCTAGTGGCGCTGGAGACATGTTGGTAGAAGTGAGGTAGGACGGTTTTAAGTCTCCCTGCATTAAAGTCTCCGCCCCCCCACCCCCCAGAAACGCTGCCTCTGGGTGAGAGGTTTAAGGTTTGTTTATGGCCCTATACAGTTCGTTGAGTGGTGTTGGCTGCTGGAGGGATGTAGACAGTCGTGATAATTACGGATGAGAACTCTCTTGGTAGATAAAAGGCTCTGCAGCTTACCATGAGGTATTCTATATCAGGTGAGCAAAAGCTAGAGACTTCCTTCTCACCTTCTTTTGACTTCCCTGAAGCCGCAGTCCAACCCTGCCACTGCATGGAGAATCCACCGAGTACCACGTGCATAGCGTCATCACCCAGCCAAAGAATATTGCACCTTTTCAAGTCTCTCTAATTTATTTTTTAATTTAACCTGTCTAGCCCCGGGGTGCCGCTAGCGGCACACCCCCCCCCCACCCCCACTGAAAAGGCAGAGCCGCGAAATTTAAAAAATATATATTTTTTAAATATTTAACTTTCACACATTAAAGTCCAATACAGCTAATGAAAGACACAGATCTTGTGAATCCAGCCAACATGTCCGATTTTTAAAATGTTTTACAGGGAAGACACAATATGTAAAGATGTAAATCTATTAGCTAAACACATTAGCATAATCCACAATTTTTTCTTTGTCCACCAACACCAGTAGCTATCACCAATTCGGCTAAACTAAGATATTGATAGCCACCAACCAAGAAAAAACCTCCTCAGATGACAGTCTGATAACATATTTATGGTATAGGATAGGTTTTGTTAGAAAAATGTGCATATTTCAGGTAGATGTCATAGTTTACAATTGCACCCACCGTCACAAATGGACTAGAATAATTACAATGAGCAACGTGTTTACCTAACTACTAATCATCAAACATTTCGTAAAAATACACAGCATACACTAATCGAAAGACACCGATCCTACAGCGAAAACACAATAAATCGTTATATTAGCATAGCACATAGCACATAGCAGCCCAGCATTGATTCTAGCCAAAGTGAGCGATAACGTCAACATCGCCAAAATATATTATTTTTTTCACTAACCTTCTCAGAATTCTTCAGATGACACCCCTGTAACATCACATTACAACATACATATACAGTTTGTTCGAAAATGTGCATATTTAGCCACCAAAATCATGGTTAGACAATGTGAAATGTAGCCCAGCTGGTGAGAAAATGTCCGTGCGCCATATTAGACAGTGATCTACTCTTATACATAAATACTCATAAACGTGACTAAAAAATATAGGGTGGACAGGGATTGATAGACAATTTAATTCTTAATACAATCGCGGAATTACATTTTTTAAATTATCCTTACTTTTCAATACAGTTTGCGCCAAGCGAAGCTACGTCAAAAAACATGGCGTCCTAAGCCACTAACATTTTTCGACAGAAACACGATTTATCATAATAAAAATGTCCTACTTTGAGCTGTTCTTCCATCAGTATCTTGGGCAAAGGATCCTTTCTTGGGTCTAATCGTCTTTTGGTGGAAAGCTGTCCTCTTGCCATGTGGAAATGCCAACTGCGTTCGGGATGAACTGGAAGCGTGCCCAGCCATTCACAGCGTTTCAGAAATAAATGTCCCAAAATCGCACTAAACGGATATAAATTGCTATAAAACGCTTTAAATTAACTACCTTATGATGTTTTTAACTCCTATAACGAGTAGAAACATGACCAGAGTAATATTACTCCCTCCACTAATGCTTGGAACAGGTGCGGGTCGGTGTCCTCCACGCGCATAACGCAGCTCCAAAAGACTTACTAGCTACAGGGTTTTTTAATTTATAGTGCCTGTGAACGCGCAATCGACCCCATTCAAATCGTCATCACATAAAGGCATCCAGGGGAAGACGTAAGCATTGTCCGTATACTCATAGCAATAACTGTGGCCTTTTAACTGACTCCAGATCAGGGGCCAAAATTTCTGAAATCTGACTCCATGTCAGGGAAATTGCTGTAGAATGGGTTCTGTTCCACTTAGAGACAAAATTTCAACTCCTATAGAAACTATAGACTGTTTTCTATCCAATAATAATAATAATATGCATATTGTACGATCAAGAATTTTGTGGGAAGCCGTTTCAAAAATTACACGATTAGCATAAATAGTGACAACAGCGGCCCCAGCCTCAACAGGTTAACTACCTTATGATGTTTTTAACTCCTATAACGAGTAAAAATATGACCGGAGAAATATAACTGGCTACACTAATGCTTGGAAAAACAGTAGTTCGGTATCCTCCGCGCGCATGACGCACCAAGAAAAGAGTTCCTACCTATAGGGTTTTTTCATTTATAGTGGCTGTGATTGGGCAATCGATACCATTCAAATCGTCATCACGTAAAGGCATCGAGGGGAAGACGTAAGCAGTGTCCGTATACTCATAGGAATAACAGTGGCCTTAAAACTGACTCCAGAACAGGGGCCAAAATGTGTGAAATCTGACTCCATGTCAGGGAAATTGCTGTAGAATGAGTTCTGTTCCACTTAGAGACAAAATTTCAACGCCTATAGAAACTATAGACTGTTTTCTATCCAATAATAATAATAATATGCATATTGTACGATCAAGAATTTTGTAGGAAGCCGTTTCAAAAATTACACTATTCCATAAATAGTGACAACAGCACCCCCTATCCTTAACAGGTTTTAACTAGGCGAGTCAGTAAAGAACAAATTCTTATTTACAATGTTGGCCTACCCCCCAGGCAAACCCTCTCCTAACCCGGACGACGCTGGGCCAATTGCACGCCGCCCTATGGGACTCCCGATCACGGCCAGCTGTGACAGAGCCTGGGAACGAACAAGGGTCTGTAGTAGCACTGCGCCACTCGGGAATCCTCCTGAAATAACAGAACATCTCATCCATCTTATTCTGGAGTGACTTGGGAGGTGACTTGGGAGTCCTCCTGAAATAACAGACCCTCGAACATCTCCTCCATCTTATTCTCGAGTGACTCGGGAGTCCTCCTGAAGTAACAGACCCTCGAACATCTCATCCATCTTATTCTCGAGTGACTCGGGAGTCCTCCTGAAATAACAGACCCTCAAACATCTCATCCATCTTATTCTCGAGTGACTCGGGAGTCCTCCTGAAATAACAGACCCTCGAACATCTCATCCATCTTATTCTCGAGTGACTCGGGAGTCCTCCTGAAATAACAGACCCTCGAACATCTCATCCATCTTATTCTCGAGTGACTCGGGAGTCCTCCTGAAATAACAGACCCTCGAACATCTCATCCATCTTATTCTCGAGTGACTCGGGAGTCCTCCTGAAATAACAGACCCTCGAACATCTCATCCATCTTATTCTCGAGTGACTCGGGAGTCCTCCTGAAATAACAGACCCTCGAACATCTCATCCATCTTATTCTCGAGTGACTGGACATTACAATGGAGGGGTGATAAACATGATAAAAAGTCACCTTATAGTAAAGTTGGGTTGGAACACATTGATTCGACTAAAGAACAACAAAAAATTATTTGATTTGCTCTCTCTCTCACTCTCTCTCTTCAATTCAATTCAAAGGGCTTTATTGGCATGGGAAACATTTGTTTACGTTGCCAAAGCAAATGGAATGGACAAAAAACAAAATAGAAATAAACAAGGGAATCAGTAGACAGTAAACGCACAAAAGTTTTAAAAGAATAGAGACATTTCAAATGTTACGTTATTGGCTATGTACAGTGTTGTAACGATGTGCAAATAGTTGAAGTGTGAAAGGGAAAATAAAGTAAAATAAATAAATACAGGTTGTTGTTTGTGCTTCACTGGTTACCCTTTTCTAATGGCAACGGGCCACAAATCTTTCTGCTGTGATAGAGCATTTATCAATGCTAGATTTGTTTGAAAATTCTTTGTGGGTCTGTGTAATCTGTGGGAAATATGTTTCTCTAATGTGGTCATACGTTTGGCAGCAAGTTAGAAAGTGTAGTGTAGCTCAAAATCTTCTCTGGAGAGCCAGGTCTGCCTACGGCGGCCTCACTCAATGTAAAGGCTATGCTCACTGAGTCTGTTCATAGTCAAAGCTTTCCTTCATTTTGGGGTCAGTCACAGTGGTCAGATATTCTGCCACTGCATTCTCTGTTTAGGGCCAAATATCATTCAAATGTGCAAAATAAAGACTTTGCCTTTGTTTTGGTTTGCTTGTTTGTCGATAAGGGTGTGCAGTGTGTATACATGGTCTGTCGTACGCAATTTTGGTAAGAAGCCAATTTGACATTTGCTTAGTGCATTGTTTTCACTGAGGAAATGTACGAGTCTGCTGTTGATCACACTGCAGAGGATTTTACCCAAGTTTGCTGCTTACGCATATCCCACGGTAGTTATTTGGGGTCAAATTTGTCTCCACTTTTGTGGATTGGGGAGATCAGGTTCCAAATACTAGGAAAGATGCCAGAGCTGAGGATGATGGTAAAGAGTTTTAGTATAGCCAATTTGAATTTGTTGTCTGTATATTTGATCATTTCATTGAGGATACTATCAACACCACAGACCTTTTTGGGTTTGAGGGTTTTTATTTTGTCCTGTAGTTCATTCAATGTAATTGGAGAATCCAGTGAGTTCTGGTAGTCTTTAATAGTTTATTCTAAGATGTATATTTGATCATGGACAGGTTTTTGCTGGTTGTTTGCTATAGAGCCAACAATATTCTATATTTGATATGTTCCCGGAAGTGATTTGATTCTATGGATTCTTCAGTTACATTTGAGCTGATTTCTGACGTGCTGTTCCTTATTTTTCTGTAGTGTATTTCTGTATTGTTTTAGTGATTCACCATATTGAAGGCGTAGACTCAGGTTTTCTGGGTCTCTATGTTTTTGGTTGGACAGGTTTCTGAATTTCTTTCTTAGGTGGTTGCCTTCTTCATCAAACCATTTGTCATTTTTGTTAGTTGTCTTAGATTTTCTATTGGAATTTTTAATTTGATCTGTCAAATATACTGTTCAGGCTTTCCTACTGCTAAGTTTACATATTCACTATTGCAGGAAAACATTTTGTCCAGGAAGTTGTCTAGGAGGGATTTGTTGGCCAATTATTTTTTGGTAGGTTTCTGCACTACCCTTCTTCCATTTATAACATTTCTTAATATAATAGTATGTTGTTTGTTTGATTATTGCTCTGTACTAGTAGACTGTGATTTTGCTGTGATCTTATAAGGGTGTCAGTGGACTGACTGTGAATGCTCTGAGAGACTCTGGGTTGAGGTCAGTGATAAAGTAGTCTACAGTACTACTGCCAAGAGATGAGCTATAGGTGTACCTACCATAGGAGTCCCCTCGAAGCCCATCGTTGACTATGTACATACCCAGCATGCAACAGAGATGCAGGAGTTCTTGTTTTTGTTGGTTATGTTGTCATGGTTGTGTCTAGGGGGGGCATATGGGGGAGGGAATGCTGTCACCTCCAGGCAGGTATTTGTCCCCCTGTGTGCTGAGCATTCCAGGTTCTTGTCCAGTTTTTGCATTTAGGTCGCCACAGACTAGTACATGTCCCTGGGCCTGGAAATGATTGATTTCCCCCTCTAGGATGGAGAAGCTGTCTAAAGTATGGTGTTTCTACTGTGGGGATGTAGGTAGCACACAGGAGGACATTTTCCTCTGTTGAGATAATTTTCTTATTAATTTCTAGCCAAATGTAAAATGTTCCTGTTTTGATTAATTTAATAGAGTGACTTAGGTCTGCTCCATATCAAATTAGTATACCTCCTTAGTCCCTTCCCTGTTTCACACCTGGTAGTTTGGTGGATGGGATTACCAGCTCTCTGTAACCTAGAGGGCAACCAGTGGGTCCATCTCCTCTATACCAGGTTTCTTGTAGGATGACAATGTGTGTAATTCCAATTTATTTGGTGAAGTCCAGGTTCCTGCTCTTTAGGCCAAAGGCAGATGACCTTAGGCCTTGGATATTCCAGGATGAGATAGTGAAGGCTCTGTGTTCCATAAAGTGTCCAATGTTGTTGATCGTGTGGTTTGGCCTCAGACCAGTAAGTGTGAGCAGAGCCTGCTGAGCATCTGGTACATGCCATTGGCTTGGGCTAGTGTAAGAGTGGATGTTGGGTCTGTTTGCCATGTTGAGTCGCTCTTTGCAGGAGTGGGGGGCATGGGGTGGCAGGAGGGGCATAGGTCTAATTTGAGGGGGCCTATTTGGGGTGTGGGCATGGTTGGTTTGGGGTGTTATTGATTGGTTGGGGTGGGGATTGGCTGGTGTCGCAGTTCTGGGAGGGTGTATCGCTGGTCTGGATGGGGTGTTCATTGATCTGTTGCTCCTGTGTGAGGTGCTGTGGCTGCGGTTGAGGGTGACGTCCTTCAGGATCCTGGCGAAGGTGGGCACTGCTGCCGTGTAGAGGTGGACCTGGTCATAGAGGCTGTTCAAATCCAGGGTGGAGTGGTGGGCCAGGAAAACATTTGGTTTTGAGGCACGGTCATGGGAAATGCGTGTGTTTACCTGCTGTATGGCAGCAGTGTCGTCTCTCTGTCTCTCTGTGTGTCTCTGTCTCTCTGTGTGTATCTGTCTCTCTGTGTGTATCTGTCTCTCTGTGTGTATCTCTCTCTCTCTCTCTCTCTCTCTCTCTCTCTCTCTCTCTCTCTCTCTCTCTCTCTCTCTCTCTCTCTCTCTCTCTCTCTCTCTCTCTCTCTCTCTCTCTCTCTCTCTCTCTCTCTCTCTCTCTCTCTCTCTCTCTCTCTCTCTCTCTCTCTCTCGACCGTCCTGACCGTCCTGACCGTCCTGACCGGTGCCTTCACGGCCTAGTATGGGAGGTGAAAACGGGCCAGTAAATCACATGGACAGTGTTCCCACCCATCCAGGACATGAAACGGCCCCTAAGGAAGTCCCACAGCATCATCAAGGGCCCCACACAGCCACGAGCTGTTCACTCCCTAAACCGTCAGGTAGATGGTATCGAAGCATCTGAGATCTGAGACAATCAGAGACAGTTTCTTACTACAAGCCATTAGACTTATGACACTTGAACTGGACTGACCACCTGCACTGACCTGCACACACACACACACACACACACACACACACACACACACACACACACACACACACACACACACACACACACACACACACACACACACACACACACACACACACACACACACACACACACTCACAAATCACATCTGCTACCAGACTCTTATTTACTATTGCTAATATGGCACAAAGTAATCATTGCCACAATCCTCCTTTTCCCCCAAAAGACGTTGAAATATTGAACTATAAATTGTGCCTTCTCGTATTATACTTTACTATATATTATGCAATGTTTATTGTATTCTACTGAGCCATTTATTTTTTGTTGGTACTCCTGTATTTCATTATTTCGGTTCTTATTTGTTATTGTGGAGAAGGAAGCTGTAGTCAGCCACCTGTGAATACCATATTCATCCTGCACATAGGACTAATAAAAACGTTCTTTCTCCTTCTCTCTTTCTTTTCCCTCTCTCCCTCTTTTTTTCTCTTCCTCCCCCCTCTATCTCCCCCCTCTCTCTCCCTCTCTTTCTCCCCCCCTCTCTCCCCCCCTCTCTCCATCTCTTTCTCTCTTCCTCCCCCCTCTATCTCCCCCCTCTCTCTCCCTCTTTTGTTCTCTTCCTCCGCCCTCTATCTCCCCCCTCTCTCCCTCTCTCCCCCCCCCCTCTCTCCCCCTCTCTCTCTGTCTCTTTCTCTCTTCCTCCCCCCCTCTATCTCCCTCCTCTCTCTCCCTCTCTTCCTCCCCCATCTATCTCCCCCCTCTCTCTCCCTCTCTTTCTCCCCCCCTCTCTCCCCCCTCTCTCTCCCTCTCTTTCTCTCTTCCTCCCCCCCTCTATCTCCCTCCTCTCTCTCCCTCTCTTTCTCCCCCCCTCTCTCCCCCCTCTCTCTCCCTCTCTTTCTCTCTTCCTCCCCCCCTCTATCTCCCTCCTCTCTCTCCCTCTCTTCCTCCCCCATCTATCTCCCCCCTCTCTCTCCCTCTCTTTCTCCCCCCCTCTCTCCCCCCTCTCTCTCCCTCTCTTTCTCTCTTCCTCCCCCCCTCTATCTCCCTCCTCTCTCTCCCTCTCTTCCTCCCCCCCTCTATCTCCCCCCTCTCTCTCCCTCTCGTTCTCCCCCCCATCTCTCCCCCCTCTCTCTCCCTCTCTTTCTCTCTTACTCCTCCCTATCTCCCCCCTCTCTCTCCCTCTCTTTCTCTCTTCCTCCCCCCTCTATCACCCCCCTCTCCCTCTTTTTTTCTCTCCCCCCCTCTCTCTCCCACCCTCTCTCTCCCCCCTCTCTCTCCCTCTCTTTCTCTCTTCCTCCCCCCCTCTCTCTGCCTCTCTTTCTCTCCTGGTACACAGTCAGAGGCTCCCTATGTGTTTTAAGCTCACCATCCACCTCACTGTGTGGGTGTGTGTGTGTGTGTGTGTGTCGTCTCCATCCTATATACTGTGGGTCAACATTTATTTAGCGCAAGATGTATTATATGTACTAGATGTACTAATGTACTAGATGTATTAGATGTACTAGATGTATTAGATGTACTAATGTACTAGATGTATTAGATGTACTAGATGTACTAGATGTACTAGATGTATTAGATGTATTAGATGTATTATATGTATTAGATGTACTAGATGTACTAGATGTATTAGATGTATTAGATGTATTAGATGTACTAGATGTATTAGATGTATTAGATGTACTAGATGTATTAGATGTATTAGATGTATTAGATGTATTAGATGTATTAGATGTATTAGATGTATTAGATGTATTAGATGTACTAGATGTATTAGATGTATTAGATGTATTAGATGTATTAGATGTACTAGATGTATTAGATGTATTAGATGTATTAGATGTACTAGATGTATTAGATGTTATTTGCTATTACAATCAGGGCGGTGCTGTGATTAAATAAATGTTGTATCATTGGTTTAAAGTCATCCATCACTGAGTAAAGGGGGGGCTTCTCTAAGTATTAATCTCACACTGAGTGCATTACAATGCCCTGAAGGACACACACACACCACTCTGTAGGCCATGAAGTAATGCCTGTATTGTTATCGCCTCTACTGTGATCTTATTGTTTTATGTGTGATAATGTGCTTTGTACTAAATGTACTAAAACACTTTCATCCTCCTCACTTACCAGGATGAGGAACCGTTTTTCTCGTCTGCAACATTCTAACAGTCTGAAAATATACACGTCATGCAGCGACTTCGGAAAGTATTCAGACCCCTTTGACTTTTCCCACATTTTCTTAATTTACAGCCTTATTCTAAAATTGATTCAAAATATTTTTTTTGCTTCTCATCAATCTACACACAATACCCCATAATGACAAAGCAAAAAATGTTTAAAAAAAAAATGTTTGCTGATTTATATATAAACAAATGACAAATTAAATAAATACATTTACATAAGTATTCAGACCCTTTACTCAGTACTTTGTTAAAGCACCTTTGGCAGTGATTACAGCATCGAGTCTTCTTGGGTATGACGCTACAAGCTTAGCACACCTTTATTTGGGGAGTTTCTCCCATTCTTCTCCACAGATCCTCTCAAGCCCTGTCAGATTGGATGGGGAGCGTCGCTGCACAGCTATTTTCAGATCTCTCCAGAGATGTTCGATCGGGTTCAAGTCCGGGCTCTGGCTGGGCCTCTCAAGGACATTCAGAGACTTGCCCTGAAGCCACTCCTGCGTTGTCTTGGCTGTTTGCTTAGGGTCGTTGTCCTGTTGGAAGGTGAACCTTCGCCCCAGTCTGAGATCCTGAGCGCTCTGGAGCAGATTTTCATCAAGGATCTCTCTGTACTTTGCTCCATTGATTTTTGCCCCCATCCTGACCAGTCTCCCAGTCCCTGCCACTGAAAAACATCCCCACAGCATGATGCTGCCACCACCATGCTTCGCCGTAGGGATGGTGCCACCACCATGATGCTGCCGCCACCATGCTTCACCACAGGGATGGTGCCATGTTTCCTCCAGTCGTGACACTTGGCATTCAGACCAAAGTGTCCAATCTTGGTTTCATCATAATCTTGTTTCTCATGGTCTGAGAGTCCTTTAGGTGCCTTTTGACCTTCTCCAAGCGGGCTGTCATGTGCCTTTTACTGAGGACTGGCTTCCCTCTGGCCGCTACCAGAAAGGCCTGATTGGTGGAGTGCTGCAGAAATGGTTGTCCTTCTGGAAGGTTCTCCCATCTCCACAGTGGAACTCTGGAGCTCTGTCAGAGTGACCATCGGGTTCTTGGTCACCTCCCTGATCAAGGCCCTTCTCCCCCGATTAGTCAGTTTGGCCAGGCGGCTAGCTCTAGGAAGAGTCATGGTGGTTCCTAACTTTTTCCATTTAAGAATGACAGAGGACACTGTGTTGTTGGGGATCTTCAATGCTGCAGAATTTTTTTGGTACCGTTCCCCAGATCTGTACTTCGACATAATCCTGTCTCGGAGCTCTACGGACAACTCCTTCAACCTCATGGCTTGGTTTTTGTTCTGACATGCACTGTCAACTGTGGGACCTTAGGTCTGTGCCTTTCCAAATCCAATCAATTGAATTTACCACTGGTGGACTCCAATCAAGTTGCAGAAACATCTCAAGGATGATCTATGGAAACAGGATGCGCCTGAGCTAAATTTTGAGTCTCATAGCAAAGTGTCTGAATACTTATGTAAATAGGGTATTTTAGTTTTTAGTTTTTTTTATTAAATAGCAAAAAAAAATAAAAAAAATAAACAGTTTTCGCTTAGTCATTATGGGATATTGTGATGTCATTATGTGGTATTGTGATGTCATTATGGGGTATTGTGTGTAGATTGAGGATTACTTTTTTTATGTAATCCATTTTAGAATAAGACTGTTACGTAACAAATTATGGGAAAAGTCAAGGGGTCTGAATACTTTCCGAATGCACTGTACGTGTGTTAACCTCTAATTCCTCCCAATCCCGGATCCAGGAGCACCCCATCAGTAAAAAAGCAGACTAGCATAGCCTAGCATAGCGTCACAAGTAAATACTAGCATCTAAATATCATTAAATCACAAGTCCAAGATACCAGATGAAAGATACACATCTTGTGAATCCAGCCATAATTTCTGATTTTTTTTATGTTTTACAGGGAAGACACAATATGTAAATCTATTAGCTAACCACGTTAGCAAAAGACACCACTTTTTTTACTCCACCATTTTTTTCCTGCATAGGTAGCTATCACAAATTCGACCAAATAAAGATATAAATAGCCACTAACCAAGAAACAACTTCATCAGATGACAGTCTGATAACATATTTATTGTATCGCATATGTTTTGTTAGAAAAATGTGCATATTTCAGGTATAAATCATAGTTTACCATTGCAGCCACCATCACAACTCTCACCAAAGCGACTAGAATAACTACAGAGAGCAACGTGTATTACCTAATTACTCATCATAAAACATTTCTGAAAAATACACAGAGTACAGCAAATGAAAGACAAAGATCTTGTGAATCCAGCCAATATTTCAGATTTTTTAAGTGTTTTACAGCGAAAACACAATATAGCATTATATTAGCTTACCACAATAGCAAACCACACAACAGCATTGATTCAAGCCAAAAATAGCGATAACGTATAACCCAGCAAAAGATATTAATTTCTTCACTGACCTGCTCAGAATTTTTCAGATGACAGTCCTATAACATCATATTACATAATACATATAGAGTTTGTTCGAAAATGTGCATATTTAGCGGCACAAATCGTGGTTATACAATAAGAAAAGTAGCTAAGCTGCCAACAAAATGTCGGGAGAAATCTTGGGAGAGGCACCTATTCTAATCGATAACTAATCATAAACTTGACTAAAAAATACAGGTTGGACAGCAAATGAAAGATACATTAGTTCTTAATGCAATCGCTGTGTCACATTTTTTAAATTAACGTTACTACGACATACAGCGTGCGTTAAAGCGAGACCACACGGAAATTAATGGCGGATTATGCATTTTACATTTTTCAACAGAACAACGATTAACAGCATAAATAGTTCTTACTTTTTGATGTGCTTCCTTCAGAATCTTGGGCAAGGTGTCCTTTGTCCAAAATAATCGTTGCTCGGTTGTAGAATGTAGTCTTCAACGTTGCAATTAGCAGTAAACATTAGCCATGTGGGCCAGACATCACCAACTCCCTAGAACGCAACACTAATAAATATCCGAAAATCGCAATATACTGACATAAACTGATATAACTCGGTTTAAAATAACAACATTATGATGTCTTTAACAGCTATATCGAATAAAAACAGAGCCGGATATATCTAAGAGCTATAACCGGAGCTTTCTACTACGACATGCCAAGGTCCTTCCTGCGTCAGAGCGAAGTGAACAAAGACCGGACCCTTCGTTCCCAGGCTATTTATAACCTCTCACATCTGCCTAGAGACTCCATTTCAAATCTCACTATTCGCTGACATCTAGGGGAAGGCGTATGCAGTGCATCTCAACCAATAGAAGACAGGCAAATTAATAAACTGACCTGGAAACAGCTTGCAGAATTCTTCATTCTCACATCCTCATTGGAAAAATGCTCTAACTCGAGTTCTGTTTTACTCACAGATATAATTCAAACGGTTTTAGAAACTAGAGAGTGTTTTCTATCCAATAGTAATAATAATATGCATATTGTACGAGCAAGAATTGAGTACGAGGCAGTTTAATTTGGGAACGAAATTATTACAAAGTGCAAACAGCACCACCTATTGAGAAGAAATTTTAAATAGACTTATATAGGAAACGTCAAAGATGGGGAGGGGGGCGGGGGGGGATGACTTAAAAAAGTATTCAAATTGATTCAATTGCTGTTGTTTTTTTCTCACCCATAATGCCCCCTAATGAAGTGACCTGTTTGACCTTTTCCAAATATATTGAAAATGAAATACATAAATATATATTTTCCATAACTATTCACACCCCTCAATACTTTGTCAATACTTTGTCAAAGGATTTTTGGCGACGATTACAGCTGTGCGTCTTTCTGGGTAAGTCTCTAAGAGCTTTAACCTTTCAGGAGCCTCTACCCCGGGTCCGGGAGTTGTTTTACAGGGAAGACACAATATGTAAATCTATTAGCTAAACACGTTAGCAAAAATCACCATTTTTCTTTGTCCACCATTTTCTCTCAACACCAGTAGCTATCACCAATTCAGCTAAACTAAGATATCGATAGCCACTAACCAAGAAAAAAACTCATCAGATGACAGTCTGATAACATATTTCTGTTATAGGATAGGTTTTGTTAGAAACATGTGCATATTTCAGGTATAAATCATAGTTTGCCATTGCAGCCAGCATCACAAATCTCACCAAAGCTCCTAGAATTACTACACAGAGCAACGTGTATTACCAATTTACTCATCATAAAACATTTCTTAAAAATACACAGCACATAGCAATGGAAAGACACAGATCTTGTGAATTCAGACAACATTTCAGATTTTCTAAGTGTTTTACGGCGAAAACACAATAAATCGTTATATTAGCATACCACATATGCAAACGTTACCAGAGCATTGATTCTAGCCAAAGAGAGCGATAACGTAATCATCGCCAAAATATATTAATTTTTTCACTAACCTTCTCAGAATTCTTCAGATGACACTCCTGTAACATCATATTACAACATACATATAGAGTTTGTTCGAAAATGTGCATATTTAGCCACCAAAATGATGGTTAGACAATGACAAAAGTAGCTCAGCTGGTCAGAAAATGTCCTGCACCATATTAGACAGTGATCTAGTCTTATACATAAATACTCATAAACTTGGCTAAAAAATACAGGGTGGACAGCGATTGATAGACAATTTAATTCTTAATACAATCGCGGAATTACATTTTTTAAATTATCCTTACTTTTCAATACAGGTTGCGCCAAGCGAAGCTATAGCAAACAAAATGGCGGCATAAGCGTTTAACATTTATCAACAGAAACACGATTTATCATCAATATTGTTCTTACTATGAGCTGTTCTCCCATCAGAATCTTGGACAATGAATCCTTTCTTCGGTCTAATCTTCTTTTGGTCGAAAGATGTCCACTTGTCCGTCGAAATGCCCACTAACGTACGACCGGGACCTCGAAACGTGCCCGGAGCTTCAAAGTCTATTACAAAGCAATGCCTCAAAATCGCACTAAACGGATATAAATTGCTATAAAACGGTTTAAATTAACTACCTTATGATGTTTCTAACACCTATAACGAGTAAAAAGATGACCGACGCTATATTACTGGCTAAACCAAGGCTTGGAAAAAGGCCAGTCAGATATCCTTCTTGCGTTGAGCGCAGTGTCCAAAGGAACGCTACTTCCGGTATTTGGTGATTTATAGAGCCAATGATTGCGCAATCGACTCAATTCAAATTGTCACCACTTACTGACATCTAGAGGAAGGCGTGGGCAGTGTTTGTATCTCATAGGATTTACAGAGACTTTTAAAACTGATCTGGAAGTAGAGGCGAAGATGTCTAAATCTCACACACTGGGAGGAAAAGTGCTGTAGAATGAGTTCTGTTTCACTCAGGGACATAATTCAAACGGCTATAGAAACTAGAGAGTGTTTTCTATCCAATAATAACAATAATATGCATATTGTACGAGCAAGAATTGAGTACTAGGCAGTTTAATCTGTAGAGAAAATTATGCTAATGCGAAACAGCACCCCCTATAGTTGCAAGAAGTTAAGCTCTGTCAAATTTGTTGTTGATCATTGATAGACAACCATTTTCAGGTCTTGCCATAGATTTTCAAGTAAATTTAGGTCAAAACTCTAACTCTGCCCCTTAGGAACATTCACTGTCTTCTTGGTAAGCAACCAATGTTGATTTGGCCTTGTGTTTACGGTTGTAGTCCTGCTGAAAGGTGAATTAATCTCCCAGTGTCTGGTGGAGAGCAGACTGAACCAGGTTTTCCTCTAGGATTGTTCCTGTGCTTAGCTCCATTCTGTATATTTCACATCCTGAAAAACTCTCTAGTCCTTAACGATTACAAGCATACCCATAACTTGATGCAGCCACCACTATGCTTGAAAATATGGAGAGTGGTACTCAGTAATGTGTTGTATTGGATTTGCCCCAAACATAACGCTTTGTATTCAGGACAAAAAGTGAATAGCTTTGCCACATGTTTTGCAGTATTACTGTGTGCCTTGTTGCAAAAAGGATGCATGTTCGGGAATATTTTTATTCTGTACAGTCTTCCATCTTTTCACTATGTCATTTAGGTTGGTATTGTGGAGTAACTACAATGTTGTTGATCCATCCTCAGTTTTCTCCTATCACAGCCACTAAACTCTGTAACTGTTTTACAGTCACCATTAGCCTCATGGTGAAATCACTGAGTGGTTTTCTTCCTCTCCGGCAACTGAGTTAGGCAGGACGCCTGTATCTTTGTAGTGACTGGGTGTATTGATACACCATCCACAGTGTAATGAATAACTTCACCATGCTCAAAGGGATATTCAATGTCTGCTTTTTTATTTGTAGCCATCTACCAATAGGCGCCCTTCTTTGTGAGGCGTTGGAAAACCTGCTTGGTCTTTGTGGTTGAATCTGTGTTTGAAATTCACTGCTAATATCAGTGACCTTATAGATTATTGTTTGTGTGGAGTGCAGAGACAAGGTAGTCATTCAAAAATCAAATTTATAATGTGACTTGTTAAGCAAATCTTTACTCCTGAATGTATTTATCCTTATTATTATTATAACTTATTTAACTTATTTATCCTTGCCATAACCAAGGTGTTGAATTCCTAATGACTCAAGACATTTTCCCTTATGATTTTTTTTATGAATTTGTCAACAAACAAAAAAATAAAAATAAAAAACATAATTCCACTTTAACATTATGAGGTACTGCGTGTAGGCCAGTGGCAAAAAAAAATCTAAATTTAATCCATTTTAAATTCAGGCTGTAACACAACAACATGTGGGAAAATGTCAAGAGATGTGAATACCTGCTGAAGGCTCTGTATGTATGTATTTATTTTTTACAAGAACCAATCGCAGAACAGAACATACGATCAGGAGTATTTTTCTCATGGATGGAAATCATATAGTTTTACGCCACAGTCCAATAAGCTGCAGAGCATTTGTTGAATATGAAAGCATGACAGCTAAACTTGTGTTGGGGTGGGGTGGGGTGGGGTGGGGTGGGGTGGGGTAGGGTAGGGTAGGGTAGGGTAGGGTAGGGTAGGGTAGGGTGGGGTGGCAGGTAGCCTGGTGGTTAGAGCGTTGGCCTAGTAACCGAAAGGTTGCTAGATCATATCCCCCGAGCTGACAAGGTAGAAATCTGTTCTTCTGATCTCT